>NC_048893.1:87408592-87469122 GCF_011077185.1 Oxyura jamaicensis
GGGTTGTTTAGCTGAAACTAAGAACTAATAACTATCAGAATTGCTTTATGCTTTATCAACTATGAGGGAAAAAATGTCCACAGATCAGATGCTAATCATTCTTTGTTCCTCTTGTTACAGTGGTAGTTGCATTTTCTGGTCCTTTCTAGAAGGTATGACTACAAAGTATACAAATCCAATGAGTGTTTACTTACAGCAAAGTGGAGCATCTTTCATCCTCAATTTTTTTTTACTCTGACAAAAAAAAAAAAAAAAAAAAAAAAAAGTTGTTTAAAGTTTGTAGTATAGAATTTAAATACAGGTGTGGACATAGAATTGTTTTAGACTACAAACAAACATCAGAATGGTCAGATCTGCATTATGTTTGTTTTTCCCAGCATTTAAATCAGCTTGGCTCTCTCTTTATTGCCTCTGAGGACTGTGGATACACTTCATTTTAAAATTACTGGTAGATAAAGTAATCTGATTCAGGCTCTCTGTTGAATTATAGCTTATGGTATTCGAGTCTATGTTATTTCTTAGTTGAAGGTATGATTTTTGTTCTTTTTCCCCCCTCCTGTTGCTTAGGGAAAGCTGCTTTTGCTGCATTTAATCAACTCAACAGCCAAAAATATTTCATCTCCAACATTTTCAGCAAATCAATCCCTAAAGACATGCTAAAGAGGTAAGGTGAAACCAGCTTTTGCAAAGTTCCGCATGCATTCTTTTTATTTTAATTTTAAAATTATTTTTTCTCTAAATGTAATCTGTTTTCATGCTGAAGGTTAGAGATGTTTTTGAAATGCATATTTTTTAATCTGTCAGAGGCTTTCCTCTTGAAACTAGCTACTGTAATATCTGCAGACTTTTACTAATTACTGATCGTTCAGACCTGTATTCACCCATCTGTCTTCCTAAAGACAGATCACCTATCACCTTCTCAGACCAGAGGCAAGAAGAGACAGAACAGTAAATTCACATTGCAGAGGACTTCGAAAATCAACTATTTTATTTTCAGTCCAAAATACAATAAAATATAATTGTTAAGTCCTCCACAGAACAGAAATCTGAAAAGTGTTGGCTTACTAATTTCAACAAATAAGGACCAAGGAAGATTAAGAAATTGCAGGCTTCTAATTTCAAAATCTCCTAGGTCTGCCATAAAACCTGGGGTTCCTTTGCTCCATTTTAGACAATGTGGTAGTGGGATGCCCAGGGGTGGGAGAGGAGGGGGTGTCTGCGATTCTCTAATTTCTGGGCTATTGGAGCAAGGAATCAAAAAAATCCCGAAGTCCCCTTCTGAAGAGTGCTGCCAGAATCTGGAGGACACCTGGTATTCCTGACTCTGAGGGGAATAAATAAATAAATAAAGTCTGCTTAATAGGGCTACCTGCAGGGCAAGATACCAGAAGCACACCCCACAGTCCATCTTCTGAACTTCTAAGGAGCTGAATGAGTAAACCAGCAAGAATTCAAGCAGGATTCTGAGGGATAAATGCTTCTTGCCCTTGACTGAAAATGTGCAACTGTAATTGTAGATGAGGAAAATCAAGCAAAAAGGTAGAACGCAATGATGATGACTGAACAGCACAGGAAATGCTGCTAGAAGTAACTGGCCACAGAGTCAAATGCATCTGATGCAAATCTCACAGAATGTCTGCTTCTTGGTGTCACATGGTGACATCAGATCTGCACTGGCTTAAAACAAATCTGATCCTCTACCTCATTTTCATAGCTACAACTTGCCTCGATGTTTCTGTTCCCATGCTCAGAAATGTTTTCTGAGTCAACTGAGAGTTGTACACAGGACCCACAGACACCAGAAACTGAAGACAGATCTGGACCAAGATGTGGCTAAAGTGTTGGCTTTCTTGCTTTTCAGACACATTGGGCTTAGGTAGACTTTAGACTTTATTTTCAGAAAATGGGTAATATTTGTTGAAAAAATATTTAATGAAAAGATGTCTAAAAAAGTCTTTTTTTTTTTTTTTTTTTTTTTCAAGCTGTCCTGTTTGCTTCTCTTCATGTGGCCTAGGCTCCTTCTTCTACATTTCCTTACTGGACTGAAAGAACTGAAAAATCAAGGTATATGCCATCACTTCCATTGTACCAGTTTGGTGCTTTGGTTCATGGCGAAACTCTGCATGTATTTTGGAGAGTGAAACAAATGTCCTTTTTTGTTCTTAGAAAGCAAAACATTTCCACTCGGAGGGTGGTATATTACAAGACTCAGTTGCATTTATTTTGCTGAATTTTTTAACATTTAAAGGCACCTTGAAACATTTTAAGAGAGCACCCTAAAAATACTGGGTAAATTCTACTAACAAACGATAGTTAAGTTAGTATGAAAGTTTTAGTAATCACCTACTTTGCAGGCATTTTGTATGGAAGAAAACCTGTTCAGAAAGCAGGCCATATTACCTGCCACACACGCTGTCTCTTCAAAACCAGACACAGCAGCAGATTGATCCCTTTTGGAAGAATAACATCAGATTAGAGAAGAAAGCTGGAAAGAGTAAATAAAGGCAAGAAATTGCAACTTTAAAAAGTAAAGTCTTGTGAGTTTTCTTCTTTCTGAAAATATGTCCTTACTCCTTGGTGTTACTTCTGAAAAGACCACCTCTGCTTCTGTTAAGAGATTAAGTGCATGTAATTACTATAACTGTTGGCATCCCATGCTATTTGCCTCTTCTGGAAAGGTTGCAGGAGCCTTCTTTCCTATAAAATCGACCTTTTGACTTGCAGTATTAATGTTTCAGATTCTGCTCTCAAATTTCCCTATTGTTGGTTCTCTATTGTTCCCTATTGTAAATCATTGTTCATGATTGCTTTTCAGCAACAGTAGCACAGTAGCACTGGGGTAATTTTCATGTTTGTTCCACATGTTCATGACACTGTAACATCAGAAGAGTTACAAGAACATATCCACCTGCAGGATGTGGACTCTTCTAATGATTTTGGATCAAGCTTTCTGTCACCTAAAGGTAACTGTGCTTTTTATAAAGTATCCTCTGATTTCTGAGTTCAGCTGTTACTACATGTTTAAGCAAAACTTGTAGGCAACAGTCCATCAAGATTGTCTTTGTTTGCTGTTGGGATACAGAACTACCTTCTAGTAGCTCCTACCAACCAGTATATTGGGAAATCCTTAACAGAACTATTTATTTAAATAGAATTATTTTGAAAAACTATTATATATGTCTACAATAGAATTGATTTGAACAGAGACTTTTGACCAACCCAGATACTGGGTTACCCAAATTTCTTTAGGTCATGGGAGAGCTGGCTAAACTGGCAAAACGAGGCTGTTTGTCCCAGGTGATTTAATTCTGTAATTAGTTTTTCCTCACTTCCTACATACAGTCGAGACAAGAGTCAGATCTGGTTCAGCTATGTTCACAAGAAAGTATGAATAGACCATTTGGAAAACCGAGCCTCCCAGTTACTAAAACAGAAAAGAAAAAAGGAGAATCCTTGAGGAGAAAAAATAAAAATAAAAAAATAAAAAAATGTTAAAACAGGCAATGAGACAGATTCTGCAATTTGTGGTATTGCTTTAAAGAAAAGTTGTTTCAGTGACATGAAATCTATATTTATATAATAGGAATATCTGAAAGGCAGCTAGGCTTCACTTGTGCTCTTGCCCAGGCTGACACTTCACATATTCTCATCAAGTTCAACGATCAGCTCAAAAGCACAAATGTAGATGGAAACAGCTGTGCCAGGGTGAGAGTAACATAATAGAAAGTTACTTAATCTGGTCACACTTCTGTGTGACGCCTAAAAGAAGGTGTGAGTTTGCAGCCTCTTCTCAACTAAGTAATTATAAACAATGGCCAGTTCAATAATAATAATAAAAAGCTGAAGCAGAATTGTTTGTGTTTATAGGTTTTCTGACTTAGTCCTTCCATGCTTTTAAGGCAAGAAAGAGAGAGGTGAAGCTTGAAGGACTTCACATGATGCCTATTTTGTGTGCAGAGTTTCACCCCAACAAATTTTCATGCTCTTGCCTATGCTCTTACATACCATGCTGAGCTAGATAAATGCGCTTTCTAAATCTATCTTCCAGCTAATGAAAACCAAGTAGCAAATGATGGATTTCTCTAACTGGTCTGTGAAACCTCAGTGGCATCATTGTGCTATAGTCAAACGTACACTAGTGAGACTGGTTCCAAGAGGACTCCTAAAATAGGCGCTGAAGATGTAACCTGACCCTGGGCTCTCTGCAGAGCCAGCTGCAGAGGAGGAGAGCTGCAGGCCGCACCACACTCGGTTAGTTCAAGGAGATGACTGTTAATGGAACAACAGCGTCTCACTTCTGATCCCATTGTGCTTTCCAAACTGGCAGCTCCATGGCGACTGGAATCCTGCCTCTGAGTGTTCCAGATTCACCTTCACTGCTGAAGGAGCCCACATTTAGTTAAGGGTCAAGGTTAATATGTCTGCAGTGTCATTAGTCATGGTAGAATGTAGTTCAAGCCTGTGCTAAGGTCATCACAGGGGTAGGGCAGGAAGTGACTGTATAAACTGCTCAAAAGCTGCTGCCAGTGCTTTCAGCCTTTACACAGTGAGAACTGACTGAACAGGCAGTTAGCTGGGTAAAAGCTGGTTTGAATTACTTGTACAGCACAACTTGGCTAAGTACCACTGAGAATCTGGACTGAGGACGTTGCCTCATTATTCAATACACAACAACTATAAACTCTTTGTTTTCATTAATTTCAGGTGGATCACCATCATTTTCCTGCTTATAACACAGATTCAGAGCATGGACAAAAAAAACATGGAGACGAGGACAGGGGAAGAGGTGTCCTGAGTCCATCTGCCAAGAGAAATGGGTATCAGTTCCAGAGTTGTTTATGCCAATCAACAAGAAATTAGTTGGGCTTCTTCACCACTTCTTCTGCAAGTGAGTTTCCCTGAACCTTGCTCATGATTGTCCTTATGATTTTCCTGTAATTTCCAGTCTCTCTGTGTGAATGATTGCTCATCAGGACTGAAAAGACCAGTGATATCATCAGAACTGGTTCTCCCACTGCCATAGGCAACTACGTGTAACAGGCATGTGGGCATTTTAAGTACCCATAAGGGCACCTGTTTGGTTTTTTTTTTTTAGGTCCAAGAAAGGAAATTAGCCCCAGGCTCTGATTCCTGGCTGGCAGGCTTAAGTAGGCCTTATCCCACAAAGTGAAAAAAGGCTAGAGGTATGCCTATGCCTTTTCAGGGGGGAGGAACTCCCCAAAAGGGAGGGTACAAGTGTATTTCTAAGAAAGAGGGGAGGTTTTCTCTAGCAAAAGTGAAGGCTACCAGACCTGAGGATGATACTAATGAGATGGAGTTCTTTATGGGAGTGGATGTGAAGAGCAGAGGGAGAGATTTTGCACCAGAAGAGACGTAGTAGTTAGGGACCTGGATGGTTTGAGGCAGGGCTGTGATGGTTTGCCTGGCAACTTTTTTGTTCAAAAATGTCCATAAAATATTTCCTTTACATACCACCAATTCACCTTGTGCCACAGAGTCCTTACGAATAGTTTACAACAAACTTGAGGCTTGTAGAAAAAGGCCAAAGAGCCAAATGATAATGTGCCACAGACAGAGGAGTAGAAAGTAGAGCAAGGGTACCAACAAGTTTCCAGGTTGGTGCTATGGCAAGGAATTCATTAAATTCACAGCCAGTTTGTACCTCTTTGTTCTCATGCCAGCATTGTTTAGCTCCTCTCACAAGACAGGCTCTCCATTCTCCATGTAAGTCTTCTCTGCATCTTTTTCAGAATTGTTTTCTTCCTTCTTGAGTGTGAGAACACATCATATACTATGTCCTGGGGGAAACACCAAAGTTTTGTACAATTGCATCAGTTCTTCTCTACCTTTAGTAGAGAAATAGTGTCTTTCCTATGGCATGTTTTCCTTTTCTGTAAGACTTGTTGTTTATTTCAGTAGTCTGTTATGTGTCCTATCCCACTGACTTTGACAAATCTGGCCTTAATCCCATGCATCTCAATCTCTATACCACAGCTATCTTTGCTGCCCAGCACTGTTTGCCATTTGCCATTTGTGGTTCCTAAGAATATCTCGGTAGTGTTATTTTATTTTATTTTATTTTATTTTATTTTATTTTATTTTATTTTATTTTATTTTATTTTATTTTATTTTATTTTATTTTATTTTATTTTATTTTTTACTTATTCAGTCCTAGAGTGCTTGCAAGAAGATTTTTCTCTTGCTTGGAATATATACATTGGATAGTTTTCATACCTTTGATTAGATATTTTCCAACTTCTCACCACCTTCAAGTCTTTCAGCTCTTCAGTCCAGGTAAATTCACTAATAGATTTCCTTAATCTGACAAAGTTTGCCCTTCTGAAGTTGGAAAAAAATAATTACTCACCTACTTCTGTTTGTTTTTCTGTTTAATGTAAATGGAAACAGTTGCTGAGTAATCAGCCCAATGCTATTTTCAGTGACCAGCTTTTTTTGAATGTATTCATTACTTACTAAGTTGGGGTTGCCTCTTTTTGTCTCAGTGACTTCTGTCAGTTGAAGAAATCTGTCAGCTATCGGTCATATGGCAAGCTGGGCAGAAGTTTATTATTAGAAGCATTTGTTTCCCAAGTGGTGTCTGGAAAGTTAAAGTTGACCATGGCACAATTCCCAGTAATGTTTCTATAATAACATTTCAATGACAGACCTCATATTGCACCTTTATATTTTAGCAGCAGACAAGAAAGGCCAGGTTACAATGAGATGTCCAAAGTGAAAACAACCATCCCCCAAAAAACAAAGGCTGTGAACAGGTGGTGTGGGCTGCTGGAAGTGGCACTTCCTGTTCATGTACAATGGGGAATTTTATGATGAATTAAATGATGATGAGTTAGAAGACAAACAGCTTTAAAATAAATTGCAAAGATCATTTGGTGTTTTCCACTTGGCCGGATGAAATGGCTAAACGCTGAAATAAGAATATTGTATTAAGATTACAAATGCCTTGGTTATTGGCCTATTGATCATATTCACGTGGGTCAGATCTGTCTCCCTTTTGGAAAAGGAGTTGAGCAGTAGAAGAAAAGTCCCCTCCATGATCCATTATACTCGTGAGTTGTATACCCTTTTCTGCCTTAAGGCTGTTCTCTTCAGCCTAAAGTGCCATGAAGGCAGGACTCCCTCTCCCATGCCACCAGCCCAATTTCCTGTGGGTAGCTACTGGAGTTGTCTGACCTGTTGCAAGTGGAGACCTTTCAGCCCGTAGCAATAGTCATTACCTGGCAGAGTCTGTAAGCTAATTCAGGCATGGGATAAACTGCATTTCAAATTTTCCCAGTTGTTGTACCTACATCCACGACTTTGAGTGCAGCTTGAGCTCTTAAGTATAAGAAACATGAAAAGCTGTCTTCTCCTCAGCCCCTGTCCTTCTCTAATTGAAATTTGGCTGCTGTTCACATACTACAAAGCTTCTAGCAGCTTCTCCCATAGCATTCTTGATTTATCCTGGCTTCCCTAGCCTCCTGAGCCTCTTTCTTCTTGGGGTCTATGGCTATTTGTATCATTTTTATATCCCTGTCTCTTGTCCTTCATTGCTACATCATATTTTCAAGCATAAGCCCAAACTGAAGATTACTTGGAGGAAAAACATGCACCTGTTCCCAGGTTTTTAGCTCTTGCACACCAGTAAATAAATCTGCTCTGAAAAAGGCTGAAAGTGTGAAGATGGGTTATCATATATCTGAGAGCTGCAGTAGCTGCCTTAGTGCTTGCAGTAACAAGTGAGCTAAACAGGTGAAGCCAGCACAACACAGGACAGAAACCTGGTGGTCTGGAGACCAGAATGATAGGCTGTGCAGTGAGGAGCCACAGGAACAAACAGGGAGGTCTTCGTAAAACTCACGAAGAAGGAAACTGAGCATTAAGCTGTGCTTACAATGGGAAGGGCATCTCACATGCTATCCTCTTCTTGAAACAGCAGACAAGGAACAGTGAAACCTGGCATGGTACTGTAGGAATGACAGGGCCATCATTAAAGTCCATATATTTAATCTTCCAAAAGCATCTTGTATCAGCGAGCTGAGCACGCGAGGCCAAGTGGATAGGGACTTAGAGGCACAGGCACAAGGACTTCTCACTCCCTCTGAGCTCAGAGCCCGGCTGCATTTGTCACCAGGGATGTGCCCTTGCAGCAGACTGCAAATGAGGGTCTCCCACTGCCCTGCTGCCCTCTCGGCTGGGTACTCCCTCCTGTGCCCAACCTCACTTCTCTCCTTCTCCAGGTCTTACCCCATGCCAGATGCCATGGCTGGCATCCTCTGTGAACAGCAGCCCACTGTGTGCCTGCGAGTTAGAGGGAGGGAAGGTGGCTGCCATGTCCCCGTCAGAGGTATGGGAGAGCTGGATCTTGAGAGGTCTGCCTCCTGCCAGGGAAGGGAACATCGGCCCTTGTCCTCTGTCCATGAGGGAAGGGCTGATCTCAGTACTGTGAAGCTTCAGTTTGGGTTAGCCTTGGATGAGCACAGAGGTGAAGTGATCCTAGTGTGTTGGCAACAAGGATAGAGGGGCATGAGTGTGAAACTTACCCTGAGTTCTCTAGGACAGTGTATTTTAATGCAAACAAGTTAAAACATGGAGGAGAGATCTCTGGTTTTTGATGTTGTTCTTGACCTGGTGAAAATGAATAGCTGCTCAGGATGCATTCTTCATTATTTTGTAATCCCTTTCTCCTTCTTCCTGTTTTTCTCCTCTTCCAGTGGGTGTTTCACCTATTTCTTCCTCTGCACACACCCAGTGAAGCACAGGGATGGTTAGTGCTTATTGGATAATGTATTTCTTTAAGGGTTTTGCAAATGCTCTTGTGCATAGAGTTATGCCTTGAGGGCTTCATTTTGCTGGGCCAGTCGGGCTTCCTCATGTGCTCAGCATTTCAGATTGCATTCAACTGGCTGACAGGGAGACTGTCACAGCCCACCTGGCTTGCCTCCACAATGTTTCTTCCTTCTTTATGTTTTGTTTGCTTGTAACCTGTCTCCCAGATGGAGTGCAGGAGCACTGCACAGCCCAGGATAAAGCATTCTGTGAACTTCCCAAAAAAAGCTGTCCCTGTGGACCATGAGAACAGTCATAGCCTAATGCAGGTCTTTGAACAAGCCTTGAAAAATGACCTCAGACTAGGTGGGGGTCAGGTCTTGTGAACTCATTGCTAATGCTGTGGATTCTGATGGGAATTTCTACAAAAACTGCCCAGATTTTTTTTTTAGACCTCCTGTGGCAGGCTTTATCAAGTTGTCTCCTTGCAAAGAGTCTCTGGCAGAAATATCACAGGGCCACAAACCAGTGACCAAAGAAGCGGCATGAGGATGGGTGCTTGCCACAGCTTGTGGAGTCAGTGCAGGAGCTATCAGTCTCCTGGCATTTGGCGTGGGGGAACTGAGAGAAACTCTACAACAGAGTTGTACTGAGCCAGGTTTTGGAGCTCTGTAACAGATTTGGGCATGTATAGGACTCAGCTCAGGGCTGTTATGATGGTGCAATGCAAAGGAGATCAGTATCAGACAGTAGGTGGGCTGTAAAGCTAGAAAATGAGTGGAGCAGGGATGTTGCGATAGTCTGTATTTCTATAAATGCATTCATCTCTTAAAGTCCTTAGTAAAGGGGACAGTTCAATTGCATTTTAATGCTAGGATCAGAGGTGTATGGTAGACTGTGTGGAGCATTGCATGCACAGAGAGCCAGATGACCAAAATCATCTTGCTTTCTAGATTGCAGGGAGGAGATCACTTTCATGATGCTGCAACTTTCCATTCTGTTTATTCTGTACTCTCCACAGTTTTTTTTCCCCATGTTCAACAGGTTTTCCTTCAGTTCTCTGTATTTTTGCTTTGTTTTGTTTTTCCCTCGTTACAAACTGGGGTAGGATAGAGTCTGGGTGTAACTTTTTCTCAGTTTAGTAGTGACTCAGGAGGTACATATTTTCCTCAAGACCTTAAATATGACTCCAGTCTATGTAGATTTGTTTTAGCTATTGCTTTGCATTTAGAGGTTTCTGTGGCTTTTATGTTTGGTTCGGGGAGAGGTTTGTATCTCAGGAGAGTTGATTTTGAACTGAAATGGCAAAAAAAAAAAATGTTGACTTTTTGGTGACATGCATTGTTTTTGCTTGTGGGAGCATTCATTTGACTTCCTGCTAGTCATCCTTTTCCAAAGCATTTTGAAGGCTATCCATTGTTGTCAAATCTTTGCTGATACTGTTTGTGTGCAATGGAATATATCCCACAGAAGCGATCCTTATACTTTCTGCCAAATAAACGTGCCAGTGTTACAGATCAGTTATTAACTTCTTGTTTGTGCAGATCCTTTTGAAAAAGACCAAGAACTAAATAATGCACTTATTTATTTATTTTAACCACATTCATTGTTCAACTTGGCATTTGAATCCTTGACTTTAGTTAGACAACACCAGCTTTTATTCTGTTGCTGGCTTTAGATAGTTGCAGTTGCCAAAATAAACTGAAGTGAGAGAACTATTAAGTAACTACATTATTACATTATTTGACCAATGCAGTTAGATTTTGGGATTTTGCATTTTTTTTTTTCCCAGATAGAGGTGTTTTCTGATGCATCTCTTTTTATTTATTACACACACACAGCCTTAATGCAGGGGAATCATCTGTCAGCAATGGGTCTTCTCCTTAGAGCTCTCCATATCCTGTGGACTTCTGATGCAAATGGGAACGTTTGGCTCTTCCTAGAGTTAGATGCATTGTGCAAGACTCCTGGAAAATTGACAAGCACATAACTTACAGCCAGGTGTGAAGTCAAATGACTTCCTCTAAGTCATCAGAGAGTATCATAGTAGGAACATTGTATATGTCTTACTCACTTCAGAGGCAACGGCAACTTGAAGTGGTCTCCAAGCCAGTAGCTCAGCCCCGCTAACAACATGTTCAGGTTCTTCACCCCCGTGTTTTTTCAGCCAGCCCAGAGATCCATGCTATGCTGTTATCAACACCCAAGTTAGGCAGTGTGAAATTAGCTCACGCCCATGAACTCATGCGCAAAAGATGCAGCTGCAGTATACACATCCTGTCTGGAACAGAAACAGGAATTGGATCTGTTTCCTCAAGGTTTCCTATGTGCCTCCGCAGCGAATTGTCCCAGCATCTTGTACTGCAAAAATCTGGCACATCCCTAGAGTAAGTCCATCCTGTGTCCTAAACAAAGGAGGGGCCTCGCAAAAATAAAGCAAAGCTAAAACAATAAAACACTGGGCATGCATCAGGTAAGACTGCCATGAAGCATAAATGCAAGGGGATTGAAGCAGAGTCACATAACCAATCTGCTATTTCCTAACTTGTGACTCCTTTGTTGCATAATCTTAATGATTTTTTTGAATTGTTTTTGTGCCTATAATACTGAGGTGAATTGAAGGATAAGGGCACAAGGGATGAGAGGTGATAGGAGAAAAATAATAGCAGCATTAGTAAACTAATTTTGGGAGGCAGATATTTTAACTATGTACTTTGAAGCAGCTTGGTTTTGTAAAGGCCAGGATGTGAAGAGTGAAGACCTGAGGAACTTCTTAGGAGAAAGGGGCAAAAGTATGAAGGTATTTTCAGCTCAAGGCAAGACAAATTACAAAGGGCTGAACTTTGGTTCCCAGCCCAGAACACACTGAAAACCACCATGGCTGGCTACAGACTGGGATAGTCCCTTAAGAACAGACAAAATTTCCCAGCATTTAAGCTGTGATATTATTACATGTACATATAGGCTGTATAAAATTGCTGCTGGTGGAGTCGTTCCCTGTACTTTTTGAGGCTGACCACAGTAGCGACAGTGGCAGCCACCTCAGAAAACACATCCAGAAGCTGCACTTCCAGTAAAGGAAGCATTGTCCTGATCCAGTGCTAACATGTACTGCAAGCTCCCTTAAGCACCGTGTAGAAAAACTTCAGATTAGGAACACTGAGAATTGTAATCTTGGAAGCAGGAAAGGACAATTAAAATATTAATATGATACAGTCCCTGGACAAAATGCAACACTGATGCATGCAGTGTCCGATTTCAAACCGAGTGGTGGGTTTTTGTTTTATGGTGTCTCCTTTGTCACTGGCGGAGCTATTCATTTCCTTCTCCCATAGCAATGCTGTGCCCCGCGCAGTTGGGCGCTGTGGCAAGGGGATGTTTTCCAGGAACCCCATGGCTCTTCCCAGGGCTGGTGACACAGGGTGTGGCCTCCCTCTGCCTCCGGCAGCAGCTCTTTGCCAGGACAGATCCTGCCCCGCTGGCTGCCTCTCAGCTGGGCTTGTTGGGGGGAATCGTTGGAGGCAGGTGCTTGCACTGGGACGATCCCGCACCTCATTCAGCTTACTGGGCTTTTTGTTTTTTAACGTAGTTTATTTTTTTAACCAGTTGCCTTGCCTCCTCTCTTTCCCCAAGCTGGCAAAAGGTTTTCTCAGCTGTTAACTGCCAGAGGGTGACGAGTTGCTGGCTGGGGGCAGGAAGGAGGAGCAGGCTCTGTGCTTCCAGCTGGAAGTGGTGAGGGAGGACATGGTGGAGAGATGGAGCAGCGCGGTATCTTCCTTCACACGAGTCTCTGCTCCCCCGGGAAGCCTTTAATATGAACTGAGGAGGAGGTTCAGTTGACTCGAGCCAAGTAACATCTGCCTAAATATGCAGCATGCTTTCTTACACATTTTCTCTTGCAGATGGGGCTCCACTGAACCCAGCTCTCCTCTTCATCCTCACCATAAACAAAACAGTACAGAAGTAAGGCGTGAAGCTACCAGGAGCCCAAATAGCCCTGATAAGAAGCTACAGAATCTCTTCTGTTCTCTCTGCAGTTTTATCAGTGAGAAGATTCAAAGATAGAAACTCTGCCCTGTCGACAACTGGTAAGTGAATACATCTGCTGCATAAAGCGTAGCTGGTTTGCAAACTGCTGCCCGGGCTGACAGGACCTTATGGCTGGTGCCCGAATGGCTGGTGCCCGAACCCACGGGAACTTGGCACGCGAGAAGTGCTCTTTCCCAATTTTTCCCCTCAGAAAGACGTGGGACATCTCCTCACCCCTCTCCTGCATTATTTCGCTTGGGAAAACTTCCAGCTAAGCTCACGCACGGGGGACGCGTGCTTACGGTTTTAAAGCCTCCTTCAGTTGCGTGCTGATGGCAGCAGCGCCTGTTCAGAGCAAGAGACCACACAGGCACAGGCGGAGCTGGCTGTCCCGAGCCATCAAGGAATTACACGCGCTTCCAGAGGGACGGAGCCTGCCTCTAACAAGCCTCCTTTAAAGCAGAGCCGGCCCCGCGGGTGCGCGCCTCCGCCTCGGGTGCGCGCCCCGGGCTTCCTGCGCGCTCCCCCCCGCAGCGGCAGCGGGGCGGGGGAGCCGCCGGCCCGGGGCAGCCCCGCTGCGGAGGGGGGAAGCGGGCGGAGCGCGGCCCGGCCCGGCCCCGGGGCCCCCCTCGCGGGTGGCCGAACGCACGGCTAACGGGCAGCGGCGGGGGGAGCCGGGGGAGGCTGCCCCCGAGTGGAAAGCGAGGAGGGAGAGGAGCTGGAGCTGCTGCTGCTGCTGCTGCTGTTGCTGAGCCGCTCCGGGCCGGTAATCCCGCCGGGCTGCGGAGCTGGAGGGACGTGCTGGCTTCCCGCGGGGGTACCAGGAGGAGGAAAGCGGCTCTTGGAAGGGCTGCGGGCCTAGAGGGAGAAACGAGGGATTTCTAGGTAGGTTCTGCCCGGAGATAGGCAAAGCCAGTAGGTACAGGCGCTCTGTGCTGGGGGGGGGGGGGGGGGGGGGGGGGTGGCGGCAAAGCCTGCAAGTTTTATGCTGTCTGCTTGCTAAAACCTCTGGATTATTATTCCTCAGCGGAGTTGGTGTTTCTGTTTCAGCTATTGCAAATTGGGAGATCTGTTCTGCCGTCCTTTCTCGAGTTAGGATCCCCACTGAGGGGAACGGGAACTTCTCCTGGAACCAAAGCTCAGCAAAGGCAGTGAGAACTGATCTGCATTATGTAGATGTTGAGCTTGCGTTGCCCGGTTGAAACTCTATTTCTTCGTTTGTTTTGTCCCTCTCCTCTTTACCCACTTCATGCCAAGCTATTTGTAGATACAACGTGGCTACAAAAGTATTTAGAAAGGGCGAGCTTTGTACTGGGATGAGATTACTTGGTGTAACCTGACAATTCTCTTACAGCTAAACTGTATACAAATTGTTATGCAGAGAAGCACATAATTTCGAGTGCGGAGAATGCCAGTATGCTAGAGTTGTCACTCCTAAATTTTAAAAGTTAAATTCAGGGAGGGCTTGAAGAAAGAGGAAATGGGTATGAGTGGGGCTTCTTATAGACCCATTTCAGACCAAGGAAATATTCCCATCTGATTAGGTTGTAGAAGTGATATTTTTGAAGGAAAAATATCTTTCTGCCTGTATGTAAGATCGCACTAGTGATACCCTTGTTTTTCTTGCCATCTATGTGAAATAAATCTATGGTCCTTTCTTTCTGGCTTGATGCAGTACCTGAGTCTTTGGCATGTCTGTCTGTCTGCTGAGCTGAAGCGGAGACAGGTTAAGCCACTCTTCAAGCTTATGGCTCTTTATTAAAGCAGCAGTATTAAGGGTGGATAGGTCCCATGGTCTCCCTGAGGGTCTTCCTCGCCATGAGACTTCTGCCAATGGGATGTATGAATCATCCCCTGAGACTCTTGGTGCTCACATACCCCTCTGTTGAAGGCAGGAGGAAAGCTGCTTTAGGTAAGCAGTTGCTTGGTGGGGAACTGCCTGTGGGAGCAGCTGTGGAGTGTGTAGGCAGGACAGTGAGGCCTGAAAGCTGTCAGAGAGATCTCAACTGCCCAAGTACTAGGTTGTAAAGATGTAGGGGAATAGGTGAGTTATGGTGTTTGGCTCAATAAGGTGGTTGGCGAGACATGAGTTTGATGTGTATCTTGTCCTCTGTTAGATAAAGGCTTCAGAAGTTACA
Source organism: Oxyura jamaicensis (assembly GCF_011077185.1). NCBI lineage: Eukaryota > Metazoa > Chordata > Aves > Anseriformes > Anatidae > Oxyura > Oxyura jamaicensis. The sequence goes on from NC_048893.1 coordinate 87,423,529, forward strand.
TATGGGTGTTGCCTCACAGAGAAGGGAAATGCAGCAGCCGACATCGTGAATGATCTCATTCACAGCAGCAAGTCCTTGAGGTGCTTCTTGTCAGCTTTCTTTCCAAAAGTTTCAAAAGTTACAGGAAGAGATGGTTTTAAAAGATTTTGTATGATTGCTTTCTTCTTTGTGTGGCTGTTTTTGGATGGAAGGTGGCAGGGAGTGGGAATAGTTTCTTTTTGTTGTTGTGGTTTGTTTGTTTTTAATGATAGTTTCTTTGTTATATTAATATTCTTATCATGGCCCCTTTTTGTTGTTTCTGAACACACCATGGTTAGTGTGTCTCAGTAAAGGTTTGATCTGTCCTCCCAAGACAGGCTTACAAGAACTATCTCAAGCCTTCTTTGGCTGAGATGTGGCTGTCTGCTTCTTCCACGTAGCTTTGTGTGCTGCCGGGTGTTCAGGTTCAAATATTTTGGCCTGGAAGAGGACACAACCAGGTGGGTTGTTTGAAGATGTAACTTGAAGATCACCACGAGTGTCCACGAGATAGTCCCCACCATTGTCTCAAAGGCATCTGTAAGGAAAAACTTTATTTTCCCCAATACAGCTTGTAGCACAGAATGTTGTTTTGTTTATCTTTGTCTTAAGATTCAGGTTATTTCATTTATAAAAGTTTGTTCATACTGAGTGTGAATGTACGGTGAGCTACTCTACTGCGGCTCTGTAGTTAAGGGCATTTTAGAAACAGGCTCAAGCTCGCTTGAAATACTACTTCAGACATCTTTTCTTACAGATGCTTACAGAGTTTTAACTAAAGTAAAAATATACACCATGTTTTTTAGGAGAAGTTTAATTTTTAAAGCTTGTAAAACTCATTAGTCATTCATTCGAGTTACGTTTATTTTTGCTAGACTTACAGAGAAACTAGTAAAGAATACTGGGAAATCAATTTATGGGGTAACAGTGTAGAGGGGTTTTTGGTCTTTTCCAGTTTTTATTTTCTGCTATTTACTTAAAAGGACAAGAGCTTGGTAGCAGAAAAAAGACAAACAAACAAACAAAAAAACCAAACCAACAACACGAAACGTTCAGCTTCCCCATTAATCTGCTTTTTTCTGCTTCCAATTTTGCAATCTTAAGTATGACTAATTCTCTACCTATTTGTAGTGTTCAGGGGAAATTACAATAGCACTTTTTTTTTTTTTCTCCTTTGGTGTGTGAACTTCTTTAAATGCTAACTCTTCATCTTTTATCCTATAGAAGATCATAAAACCTTAGCTTTTCATGATAGATGTTCCGGTTGTAAGGAAAATGTGATGTGCAAGCTGTTGTTGCCTCTGAAAATCATCTTTTAGTAGCATATTGAAATTAATCTGCTTTCACTTTGCAATTCAGTCTTTTAATTGTTGTTATCAGCAGCTGAAAGTTCTGAGAAGCTGAAAAGTGACAGGCAGCACTAGCTAGTGTGTGCTGTTAAAAATAGGAACATAGGTCTTGCTTGAAGTATTAGCATCTTTTGAAGACTTCGTTGAATAAATATAGGTGCAGACTGGTCAAAATACCTCGCAGTAATGCAGATGTACGCACTGTCTTAAAATATCATACCTCTTTAAAATTCATTTTGGTAGGGTAGCTCTTCAGTGTTCAGAAGAAAGTCATTTTTTCTTAAGGGCAAAATTGAGACTTTGATATCTCAACAGGAAGACCCTTCTCGCTTGCTCTGTTGCAATGTTGTATTTTTAAGTGTCCTCTGGATAATGCCCAAAGTCTGCGTGTAACTGTTTGCGTTGCTTCCACTCCCAGCCTCAGCAGCAGCAGTAAAACTGGAGCGCATTGTGCTGAAGCTATTCTTTACATTCCTGCATCCATGGGGAGCCAGGAGGAGCAAGGCAAAAACGTGAATAGCCCCCACTTGCCCTGGCTGGGAAGGGAAGGCTGGAAAACCTTGAGAAGCCACAAATCCTCCCTCCTGTTAGAAGAGCAGGAATGGAGTAATGCAGGGACTGTTTTTTAAGACCAAAAAGGAGTGAAATGAAGTTCTGACTTAATCAGTGAAGCTCTTCTTAACATCTGTTGATTCACAGTGCAAATTTCCATTTCCTTAGCAGAAATATTGCTTTCTTTTTGGGCCACAAGCCAGCAGAAAGCTGTATTTGTGAAGTGGGTGGCTAACAGTCTTAGATTTCCACAGGCTCTTCAACTCACTTTTAAAACAACAGTTTCTCTGCCTTGAGAGTACAAGATGGAAATGCTAAAATAAAGATCAGCTGCTGCAGAGCTCAGACAAGCTCTTTGTTATACTGAAGCTGCTTCTTTTTTTTTCACTACTGCTTCAGGATCCTGTGGCCAGAAGTGAAATGTGAATGGCATGAGGGGCTTGTCACTGCCTTAACCAGAGTGCTAGGAGAGGTAGGCAGTGGAAATATGCATACCTAATGGCCATTTAACAGTGAATACAAAGTGTGTGTGCTTGTGCGCGTGGAATATCATATGTGGGGTAGGGGAGGAGGAGTCCCTTTTCCAGGGTAAAAAAGGAATTGACATTGTGTTTCTGCTATCGTCTTCTTTTTTTTCCTCTCTTCCAACATAAATGTTGACTTAGGTAGCTTCCTCCTGGGCAGCTATATTTTGCTGTTCTGTGTTGCACTGGCAGTTGGTGACTCGTGTGGAGGAAATAATCTATTTAGGGAAAGGGGCACTAAGGAGAAGGAACTTGTGTTTTTTTTCGCTGCAATGAGAAGAGGGGAAGGTGCTAGGCCGCTTAAGAACTGCAGTTGCTGAACGAAACCACAAATTTATTAATCTTTTTTTCCAGTCAAAATAGGTATTTCCTGTTTCTCTGAAGTTCTTGAACCTGCTTGTCTACGTCCTCCACCAATGTCATGTCTGAGCACCCTGGAAACGCTATCACCTTGATCTTCACAGTGCTTCAGGTGGTCTGAAGTCAATGTGTAGAGTTGAGACCAGGAGCAGGGTTAGTAGCATAGATGGGAGATACCCTGTAGGGTTTGTTTGAACATAAAATTTGCACAAGATTAAATGGAGGCATAATATTAAATCCAACTGATGAAGCGCCAGAGCAAGTTAGGATTTGTCCATATTGGTGAATGTGTACAAGGCTTGCTAGCATGTGGTAGCTAGTCTTGATCATGCCCTGTGCATAGGCAAGTTACTGTTTTCTCATTCAGTTAGGTGGGAAAAGGCAGTTTTCCACTGGAAACAGTTAAGGGGGGGGGAAAAAAAAACTACAGCTAGCTCTGCTTGCCCAAATGTTTTGCAATATTTAATGAGACAGGGTGACAGTTACTTGCCTCAGCTGGGAATCTAGAAGGCTGTAAAGGGCATTTCTTCCCGCCCACCTCCCCCAATTTTATAACTGCCCATGGCAATTTTAATCCCCAGTTCACACAGGGACTCAGGACTGTGTCAGTAGTGAAGTGCTGCATGGTTTAGCAGCTCTGATGTAGCAGTACTGCTTCAGTCTCCTTTGGTGAGCATCCTCTCCTTTCCCTGCCTCGATTCCCAAGCGTAGATGTTGGCAGGTCCATAAAAGAATACTAAAACAAGCAGGCAGGGATGTATCCTCCAACTCCTCTGCTGAACAATTTTTGATGCTGTATGTGTACAAGGAAAATCAAGGAAATCAACCACAAAGTGTCCACTACGTGCTCTCCTGTTGTTGCTGGAGACAGTCTAGTGGGTTAGATGGACATCAGTGTGACGTAGCAGGGTTATTATCATGTGTGTGCTCCTCAGCACGAGCTAAGCAGCACAGGCTAGGTGTGTAGACTGGATTCTGACTAGCCAAATGGTTAAAATACTGGTCAGTGTAAATACCATTTGTACAGTTTCTTAAGATTGACTTATTCTTGCAAAACATATTAAGAAATTACTGTTACTTCATCTTAATTGGAGCAATTTAAATTGAATAGCTATTTTCATTCCTTCTGTGCTAATGGCATGCTGTAGTTTGTTTTCAACTAGGGACATCAGTTCTTAGATGGTTTTGTATTATTTTAAAGATTTCTAATTTTGAATGTTGTTGAGAGCTTTTTTTGGAAAAAGCAGTGAAGTGAAATTGAACATGGGTCTTATTCTTCCTATTTCCCAGGCAGGTTTTCTAACAAACACTGGTTAGTGTCAAAATGATTTTTTTTTGAAGTTGGATGACAGAAGTCAGCTAATGCTACTTATTAAGTGGCTGAAAAGGATGTTTTAAATATTTAAACATTTAAAAGGTTTAACTTCAGGCAATAGAGTTTAGGAAATTTGGACACTTACATGTTTGTGCAAGGCTTTTCAAAATTTTAGCAATTTTTTAATGGTCAGAGGCTGTTATAGTATCTCTGCAATGCAATTGTGTGACAAGCAGAAATAATGAAGCTGAGTTTCTGATGTCTTTCTGTATGTAGACTTTCTGATGCTTAATGAAAGATGAGCTTATGGGGTTTCTTTCTTCTACCCAGCTGCCTACTTATTTTTGCAAAACTTGCAGAGGTCTCAAATACATTAAGTTCTTAATCTCCTGTCAGATTTGACTAAAATTAGCCAAAGGGGTTCAAGAATTCTATAGGGAAGGAAAGAAAGGGCAGGTACATGTATGTACAGTGTACGAGTGCATAAATTTCACTTCATGCTCAAAACGTGCAATATAACAGAACAAAGAGCCTTTTACTGCATTTCATGCTCTAATGACACTCTGCATCATCTGCTGCATTGAATAGCCATCTAATAGGACGTGGTGGTGCTGGAGGCTGGGCTGGATTTGGTGTGCTCAGGGTAGCAAGGAAAAGATGCCAGTGGGCAACGCAGCAGGTCCTGCTTGCAGCGTGTCTCGCTCTAGAGAACTTACAGTTTTATGCTGAAGCAAACATCAGGCTTCATGTTATATTTCTGCAGCAGTGCAGACAGTTTGGGGAGCAGATCTGTGCTGCAAAAGAAGTCTGTCACCCTGCTGTGACTCAGGAAAGCGAGCCATTTGTTGTCTCAGGGCTTACCTGTTACTCGCTTATCTTCCATAAGAGACGCTGTGCACATACAGCCCTGGGCATATCCTCTATGCTTAGCAAAGATCGGGCAAGGAGAACTGCTAACGTGTATAAAAACACAGGAAACTCCTGAGGAAACTTACGTTCGTGTTTTTTTTTTTTTTTTTTTTTTTTTGTGTGTGTGTTTAACCACTGTTGAAACTGAGAATCAAATGGCAAAAATAGATACTGCTTCACCTGCAACAAGCCAGACCTGGCTGAGAAAGTAACAAGTGAAAGTGATGCCAGGAACTGGTGATTTGCAGCAGATGAAGCTCTGTGAGGGACTGGGCTGTATGGAGGATGGGGCTGTGTGTCTGCAGTGAGTCCCTGCCAGGAGCACTACCTGCTGGCCCCCAGCTCTTGGTGGGGCTCGTTGGTGTTTTGGCCACTGTGGGACAGCCTCCGCGGGAGGGCTGCAAGGACATAAAGGAGCGTATGGGTAGGGTGAAATGCACCTCTGACTTCCTGCAGCTCTAGGGGTGACTCTTACCAAAAACAAACATCCCAAACAGTGATAGATCAGTTCTCAGTTTTGGGGGGGAAGTGAGTGGTGTTAACCTTTGGTGAGGTTTGAGGTCTGAAAGCCCGAAATGGGAAGAGAAGAACCTCTGTGTAGCACAGAGAAAAACATATAAGCTTCCCCAGCATTCCCTAGTGACTAATTTAGGCAGCTTTCCTGTCAGACAGATGGCAGTTGAAGATTACCATCAGACATAATTAGCTTTCCTTATGTATAGCCGGGGAAACTAAGGTGCATAATTCAGGGCAATGAATTTCAGTATAGGCTAAATGCCCCTGAAAGTTAGCACTGCGGTATGGGCTCTCGTGGTATCATTTTATATCTCTGGATCGTTGTAATTCTGACAGAAGCATGTAAATGAACTTATGCAAACTATTCCATAAGGAACTGAATTCCTGTATAACAACTAACACAGTTGTGCTGTGAAGAATTCCAGTTCTGGTTTTGTATCTTTTAGCCTGCACCTTTGCCCTGTTTTCTTCACTGTGAATTTGATTTCAGTTTTGTCTCAGGAAACACACAAGTAATGATACTCCCAACTCAGATAGAGCTACATCTTCTTTGGAAACTTGTTAGCTTACAAAAAAAACAAAACAAAACACCAAAACATAAAACAAACAACAACAACGAAGCCCAACAAAAATATATATTGTTTTAATTATTTACTTATTTTAAATAGTAAAGAATGCAGTAAAATGTGAATGGATTTTATTCTGAGATGTAAACTTATTGGCAGCTTTTCCCATTCAGAGAATGTAGGACTTTACCGAAGAACATGTAACATAGAATGTACTGTTTTTCAACTGTTTGGTGTCTCTTTGCTCTGGAAATCCTCAGGGCAAGTACTGTTTGGATATTGTATGCGGTAGTTTTTCCTGTGTACATATTTAAGAAATGAAACAAAGCACCTAAAGCCTTTAGGGGCTCTTCTGATACCTGTACAACAGTTCTTTGTTAGCTCAAAAACACTTTACACCCACAAAGCATTCTCAGCTGTGAAGTTGCTCATTAGAGCTTTTTTTATCTTGTTGTTGTAAATAATGCTTTTGAGCTCTAGTGCCAAGAGAATGAAACTACGCGTAAAGAAGGCTTTTGAAAACAAACTTAATACTTACAGTACTTGAGCTTTTCTAATTTTGCCATGTCTGTTTGGATTTAGCTTTCTTATAGTAGTTACCTGCTAAAGTGTGTACAGTGATTAACTTTCATGACCCAGAGGCAATGCGAATGTATTTGTCGCAGCGCTGAGTTAAGAGCACTACTGTTATCAGAGAAGTTGCTGAAACTGTTGGTGTCCTGCAACTTACTTCTAAGCTGGCAGGGTCCTTGCCAACTTCCAAGACTTGCCAGCAGTATGGGGTGAGTGCCACCACTTATCTCCATTCCACCCCCTCCTCTAAATTAATTTAGCTTTACACTTTTCACTGACTTGTTTTGCTACATTCCTGAGGATCTCTGAGCTCTCTGTTGGCACATGTGTACCATGAAAGATTGACTTGCCAAATCTGCTTTTAAGGGCAAATGCCGTCTCAAACAGCTAGTTTTTGGTGGTGGTGACTGGGTGCGCATGTGGTGTGTGTGTGTTTTAAAGCAGCTGGGGCAAGATTGGAAGCAACAAAGCAAAAATTAGTGAATGTAGCATGGTTGGGGCTCTGGCTACAGACATGCTTTGCATGTTATTTCAATGAAAATTAAACTGTTCAGTTTCGTGTGCTGGTACGAGTGTGTTCACCTATGAACAAGTGTATGAGTTCGCCTATTTGCTGGCTCATTTAATCCACACAAACCCGTATAACGTAACTTCCCCAGTCTGACTGGTAGATTTACTTGCATAATTCCAAGTCATTCTTGTGAGAGTTGAGGTTAAATCACTAACTCCAAATCAGCTGTAGCTGGATGTTTTAGATATCCTAGGCATTATTAGAAGATAAAGTGTGCCTTGTTTTAAAGTGAACTCAAGGCTGTGGGTGAACGTGCACATATAATACAGCTAAAAGTCTCTGGCTGGACCTTCTTTATTTAAATTAATCGTGGTTTCTGGGAAAAACCTGGTGAGCTGATATGGTTCGTAACCGAACTGTTTTGAAACGTGACTAATTTGGCTATTTCCAGCCTTTTTTCTTCCACCTCTTCTGATGTCTTTTCTCTGGGAAACCCAAGAAGGATTGTTCGCTTGACCTCAAGCCTCTGACTCTGCAGGCATTCATGGATGAAGACCAGTGGGTGTGAATGAGCAAGTGATGCTGCAGTGGGGTGTGTATCTGTTAATCGTTTTCTGTTTTCTCAAGCATTGTGTAGTATGTGTCTTTCTTGTTTGTTTGAGAGAAACTGGAGAAGCAAAACAACCCAAAACTATGATGCTTTATTCCTTCAGGCAGAGCAGCTGCCTTAAGTTGACAGAAACCTTCTCAGTTTTGCATGTCAAGGTATGAGAAAAGGGCTTGAACTCTGACCCCCAGAACATGTTGCAAGACTTGTTTATATTCCAGTCTTTCTGGAAGAGGAGCTGAAAGGAGAGGGGAAACATGGGACAAAAATGTACAGTGTTGGACCCACAATATATGGGAGGAGCCTGCGTGGACTTAGAGCACACATTCTGTGTGTTTTGTTCTATCGTGCACATGTTGGTGTCTGCTGACACTTACGATGTGTAATATATAAACAGGAGTCCATCTTAGGCTGGCTAAAGCTTTAAATGTTAATTCAGGAGAGTAAAACAGGTCTGGAGGAAATCTTTCAGTTAAGGCTGTCTTACTGAACTTGGTGGTGGTGTGTTTTTTGTTGTTGTTATTCATTTGTTTTTACAAATTCAGCTCTAACTGCATCTAGTGTTGGTTTTGATTAAAGCTTTGGGAGTCAAGGAAAGAGAACTATCTGCTTAGCTTATACCTGCTTTGGACTTTGCATGCCTAAGTTAGATTTTGACAGAACCCAGAGTAACTGCACTGCAGATCTGTTGCTGGATGTGGGAATAAGTGCTGGTCTGTGTTGAAATGCATAGGTGGAATTTATTTAAAAGGAAAAAAAAAAAAAGTGAAGTGTGTTGGAGGGAGGCCTGTGGAGGAACAGGATAGGCAAAGCATATGAAAATGTCTGTTTCCAACATCTGTGCACCTTTGTGGAAATTGATTACTTCCAGCTGGTCATCATTTCAAAGTATAACTATCAGCAAGAAGCTGAGACTGTGGCCTTGACTGCGACTGTAGGCAAAGTTTTGGGAAATCTGTGATACTTAGAAAACACCAGTTTGAGAATCCAGTAGTTACTACTTTTATTCCCCTCTAAAAACATAAGTCGGATATGGATCTTCCTGGGGATGCCTTATAAGCCCAATTTAGCAGTGTTTAACTGTACTACAAAAGGTATGTAATTTGGTGGAATGAGCCCCGAGCCATTTTGGAACATTAGGGAATATTGTTTTCTTGGAGGGGAAAAATTAAGAATGGCAAACCAGCTATCTCCTCTTAATGCTTTCAGTTTAAGTTGTGCCTACACCATACTACAGAGCATGCTGATGCCTCGAGCTGGGGCCAAGGATCCTCATTGCACTGTGTTAATCTGAGTCAAGCTATTAGCTCAGATTTCAAGGGTGACACAGCAACCCTACTCAAGCCTCAAGCTGGAGGAGATATGTACTGCCTCCCAGCAGGGCTAATTAACTCAGCATCAGACCTTTATACGGAATACTGTACCTACTGGAGGGCTGTTTCAGTGGTACCTCTATTCTGCTGCATTTTGCACATCCAGGTTTCCTGGCAGGATACCCTGGCTGCTGATCTGTAGTGCTGTTTTTCATTTGTGGAGCAAAGTATTTGGTGTCAGTGTAAGTGATAGTGAATTCTGCATAGATAGACCCAAAAGTGACACCTCTGTGAAACAATGTGCATCAATAATTGTGGTAGCTGAGCACAGGATCGCAGCAGCCTTTTGCAGCTTAAAAGGCAGACTGTTTTAGTAAGTTTCTAAAAGCTTTTATAAATGACCATAGTCTCGTACAGGTGTTTTTTTGCTGTCCAAGAAAGAGTCTGCAGAATGAATAGAACCTCCTTTTTTCTATGGCCTGTTCCTGTGCGTTGTTTCTGTTCCTGCCCCCACGGCAGGGCACGTGTAAAAGCTGCTGGGTGCCCAGGCGGAGGTAAGAGGAGTGGACAGGGGTGACATTGAACAGGCTGTATCGCACCTGATAAATAGGAGGGAGGAGCAGGAGACCATGGGCATGGTGCTCAGCCTGGGTGAGTCAGGAGCTGCGCTGCTTTTGTCAGCTTTTGCCAGACTCTCTGCATTGATAGCATGTTTTTCTGGCTTATTATCTCTTACATGCGCGAGAGAGAGACTGCAAACTAATATTTTACAGATCTCGTTTGAAATGTTGAAGGGTTTGGGTCTAGCTAAAACAAACCTCCAGAACAACTTCCTTGTATTTAAAAGTGCTAATGGGAACAAGGTGAGTGAGCAGGGCTGGAGATAAAGGTTCTGGGTGGTGCAGGTGCTGTGTGGCCTGTTATGCACATAAACTATGCCCCTTCCTAGACCTGCCTGCAGCCTCCTGGAAGGGAGCTAACCTCCCTCTTCCACCAGCTGTCCCATGTAGGTCAATTAAGATTGCTGGGGTGAGAATACAGAAGAGTTGTTGACTGGACCTGAAGACTTTATTAGCATATTTTAGCTGAAGGATCTGTTTGCCTAGGAAAAGTTCTTGGCCTTGCAAGTAGGACTGGAGAATTACAAGAGCAAAACTGATGCAGAAATCTCCGTGAAGATTTTGGACTGAAGCAAACTGAAATGGTAATTGTCTGAAAAATACAGCAGAAGTTGCTTTTCCTTGTTGCTTGATCCATCTGGCAGGCTGCTTTGGTGAGGAGCAAAAATACCAGTGTCTATATTTGAAAGGCAAAAATGGATTAAAATAACCATGAATTGCCCACAAAATGATAAACTTCTTTCTGTCTGTTATGGTACCTTTACATTTCACCATGGGGTGATGAAAGAGGGGGAGGCAAGCACTTAAGCCATAAAAACAATCTTATTACCTCTTGCAACCTGTCCTGAAAGCATTGTGCAGCCATGCAGAAGGTCCAAGGTGGATACAGCTCTAGTCTGCACCTCTCCGCAGTAGATTAATGTCAGCAGAGGCTATGTTTCTGGCAGTAGTAGCTGATAAAGGGCAAAGGTTGACTACATCTACTGAACTACTGAAAAGACTAAATGTTGGTACTGCTGTGCTACTAAATCTACTGGACACCATTGCCTGCAGTTGGGTACATAGAGAAAAGACAGTCTTGCTGCTACTTTCCAAGTCTTCTGCAGTTGTTGGAGGAAGGGGAGGTGGTAGGGAGAATTTTGGAAACCTTCCTCTCTCTGGGAGATGTTTTTTATTATTATTATTATTTTTTGGTAATCAGGTTGCTGTATGAAAGTAAATGGGGTTGGAGGGGAAGCAAGTTCAGGGTCAGCAAACTTTTCTTCTGCGTCTGTCTCTGCCTCTTAGACCCATCAATGAGAGGGCCTGAAATGATAGAGCCTGAAAATGTCTTATCTTCTGGTGCAGGAGCAATGTTTAACTGCTGGTAAACATCCTAAGTGTGACATCATGGTACAAATCCCAGTGCCATTTTGACAGAGAAAAAGCTTAGTTTTAGGGCGTTGTGGTTGTGCAGACCTTCAGGAACAGGAATAACTGCTTTATTTTTGTGTGGGGAGGAGGCTTGAAAGAAACATTTTTCAGTTAACATGTTGTTAAACTTAGCACTTCCAAACTGAATCCCTTTTGCTAGTGACTTAGAAATGTAGCTTTAATTCAGGGCCACTTTGCTGGGATAATCCAATATATCTGCCTTCCTCGTTTAAACTTAATATTTCTAAGGACTTCTTTAGACAATAACATTGGAAGGGAGCACAAGAAATGATCAAAAACTTATTTTAAAAAGAGTATAAGGGAAGGCGCTATGCTGACTCAGCCGCTTTAGTACCCTTAAGACTACTGCAATGCTATTGTATTGTCTGTTACAGCATTTCTGTCCTGAAAAATAAGAAACAATGAAGTGTATTGCACATGTTTAGAGCAAGAACTGGAAGAGTTAATGGTGAGTAATGTATAGATTTGGCAGCAGAAATACCTATACATGTATCACAGTATGCCCACGTTTTGGCAACTTAACTTGAGAAAAATGATGATATGAGAACTCTAGCTTGTTGTTCCGCTGCATAGTTGTTTTACCAGGCACCCACCTTGACCAAAAGAAAACAGTTCTGCAGGACTGGTGATCACAAAAACTCCCACAAAATGCTGACTGTCTTAAATCCTAACATTTCTTTTTAAGCTTGTTTAGTAGTTTTTTCTTTAATTTTTTTTTAGTAGTTTTTCTCCCTGTCCCTTTAAATTTCAAGGTCCACGCAAAGCACATTTTCAAGCTCACTTCCCTTCCTCCCCCACAACTACAAGACCTAGGAATTTAAGGCCTGAATGAGCTGAAATTTTCATGCTGTCAGTTAACTGCAGCAGCAAGAAGTTAAACTGTCACAAGACCAGGTATGGAGCTAGGATTGTTTTAAGATGAGTAGTATTTAATTTAGTAGTAAGCACTTTTTAGTTAAATATTAATGGTTTACTTTATTAATCCTCAAGGGTGCTTTGCAAGTAAGTAGGACAGATGCAAAACTTCCTGCACTGTATTATTAATAATCTAATTTTAAGCATGAAAACAAAAGGAAGGCTTACAAGCATTATGAAGAAAGGTGATCATGTGATTGTCCAGTCTGATAGCAGTAGTTGCCTGCATGATTATTTTTATTCTGTAGTATGGCTACATCAACTGCATGTGTAAGCTGAAAGGTACAGTCTATGAGATACGGGCTTCTATCAGATACAGCACTTAACTGAAGTAGCGGAATAAATACTGGTGTAAGTGAAGATGTGTGGCTGGCAAAGGAGTTGGTTCTCCATCTCTGCCAAGGGGAGGAAAAAAAGTAGCTGCCAGGTTTATACAGCTAATGTGTCATATACCCAGTGCATCACTCTAGTGGGTTGGTGGGAGCTGGGGAGGACCCTCCTGTCCTGAGGAGGTGCAGGCTGATCTTGGAGATCTTATTACTGTAACAGCCTGTCTTGCCTAATTCTGTGATTGTAGTTCTGCTTTAGCTGGGGTGGGAAGTTGAACAGCAGGTGTTAGTTTGGGTTCCCATATTCAGAAATGACTGCAATACTTTTTCTTAAAGGACTAATGCATCCAGTTGCTTACTTTCAGAAAATTGACCAGCTAACATTGTGAACGGCAGGCATTGGCATGCTGGCTTCCGCTCCTTTGTGTGTGCCATTGGAAGCTTTTTAGAAAGCTGAGGGGATTGAATAGTTGAGTTCCAGCTTTGTCCTTTGTGTTTTGTTAACCCCGACTGACCTTGACCTATGGGCACCATGACCTCTGTCAATTAGGTTGATGAGCTTGAATCGAGATGCAGGGTCTTGTGTTGTGATAAGTAAGCTGGAATGAGACTGTCATTTTTCATCTGAACTGTGTCTTTCCAATTACCTATTTTCTTGCATCTCTGATTATGGGAATTTTCTAGTGCATTATTTGCATCAAATGAGTTTGTTTTTCTTCGATTTACTTTCTTTTTTACTCCTTGATTTTAAAAGGAAGGAAGGGAGAGATGGAAAACGCTGTCACCGTTAAAAATACACTCATAATTTCTTCGGTAAACAAGGCAATGGTTCTACTTACTAAACCAGGTTCACTTAAAAAAAAAAAAAAAAAAGTCTGTCTTGATTACAGAACTCTCTCTTCAAAGACCTGAATGAAGCCAGGCACTGGGGGATGGGATGGTGAGAAGACACTTGTATAATTAAAGACCATTTTGTCTTCCTAAGTGCTGAGTTAGATACGCCCTTAATGATGCTACGTTCTCATGTGTATTTCAGACCAAATGTCCTACATAAGATACTGAAAGTTGTTATGGATTCCTTATGATCTTATTTGAAGAACCATGTTGATTTATGTCACTTTTGTTATTTTTTTTGCAGGCTCTAACAATATTTTTGTAAATGCTGGGCAGGCAGCAGATTTTTTTTCTATTGGTGAATAATACTGTTATGAGCAATATCTTTGTTCTTATATGCCCCTTTATGTGTAGCTTTGCCTTATCTTTCTGTGCAACTTGGTCTGACTTCTCAGCAAGGCTCTCTCTGATAGAGATTTCTTAATTTGCATTGAAGTCAACAAAATTGATGATTGTTAATTTAACTGCTTTTTCTGAGGAGCTGGTTCATTAAATTCTGTTGATTTAACTGATGTCTGCATTGATTGAATTAGGAGGTAAAATGTAAACAGTTGATTTCCACTTTAGTGGTGTATTTTAGCAATCATTTGCTAAGCAGGATATAACACCAACAATTAAAAAAAAAAAAAAAAAAGCACAGTATCTCTTTCAATTAAATGAGCCAGTTGCTGTTGTTATGACACTTTACTAAACCCAATAGGTGATTTTCTTTTTTTGGTAATGTTCTTGTATTTTTAGACATAGGTTTTGACAAAATTCTTGTGAAAGGTCATGGTTTGCTCCAGAAGTTGAGAATGACTTTCAAAAAATTGCAGCTTATCAAGAAGAGTCAAAAGAGTTGGACCAGTAGAGGAGGCAGTGTTACTTTCCAATGAGCGATAAAAGGATGAAATTGCAATAGCTGCCTCCTGTGGGTTACTCCATCCAGAAGAGAGCAAGATAGCCTGGAGGATACACTTTTAAGATTGATAGATTATAGCTTGCTCACTGCATGGCTTTGTTACTTCTAGATGCTGTCATAAAACCCCATCCCTGACCCTACAATTAAATCTCTGTGAAGGATATAGAAATAAATAAATAAAAATAAGGAAGTGGTTGGTTTGTTGCACTCAACTCATTGTGACAAATGGTTCACTGTTAAGTATTTCTTCAGGCTGGAATCTGTGTCAGCGGCAGTAGTTTGCTTCTTAACTTTTAATAGCAAAACGGAGCGCGCTCTGTGGTTGCTTTCTGACCTTTACTACAGAGTATGGTGCAGAGATGGTACTAGCATAAAGCTGTAAATCACTTAGTAAAACTGAAGGTATGAAATACAATCTGTCTTAACGCTGTTTAATGCAGGCTTAAAATAACAGCAACTCTAAATATTATTAAAAAAACAAACATGGAATTAACAACAACAAAAAGCATAAAGGCAAAGGCTTTGCTTTTGGAAAATGCAGCAGCAGTATGCAGCTGTATGCTTGTTTGGATGTGGCTTGTTTCTGTTGACCACCTATTTGTTACCTTCACTTTAAAATACATATATGTACAAGTAGGTGTTTATGTATTGTGTGTATTGAACCTGCTTACCCTTACCATGATAGGGGGAGAGGTGAAAATAATAGAAGGGTATGGCTTTCAAGTAAATTTCCATGGTAGTTTGTGGCCAGAGTGTCTATTTTGGACTTTCAGAGGGTTAAGCAACAACAGTTCATTCATAGATCTGAAAAGGCAGCTCAGTGTTAAGATGTGAGCAATGCAGAACTTGCTTTTCCCCTCTCGAGTGTGGAGAAGTGTGAGCTTCTAGTATTTCTTTGGCTTTGTTTTACTGATCTGTGCAATAAAGTGAAAACTCTACTTGGAGAAAAAAAAAAATACTTTTCCTGCTATTTCTCTAAAATGTAGCAAGTTCCTAAGTGCTTTCCACATATTGGGCCCTAATTACTCTTCCTTGCTTTGCAATACATGAAAATAGCATTTTTCTGTCATTGAGCAATGAAGTCTGGCCTGTGTCCTGCCCACTCATCAAGTCCTGACACAAGGATGTTAGCAGACAGCTTCAGTGCAGCTTTAAATGACCAAACCCAGACTTTAACAATATTCAGTGGTCCTTAAAAAGCCAGTAGCGATTTGTGGCAGATTCACTGGCGTCAGCCTATCTGCCTCCTGCAAAGTGCGCATGCTTGTTTAGCTGTATAATTATGGAAACTGATGGTGGGTGGAGTAAGAAGGAAGAGAAGAACAGGTACTTGTAAAGGCTAACTTCTGACCAAAGAGGCTGGTTTCTTTGGGCTACCAGTGGACAGAATGGAGTTCCTACTCTGACATGCCTCTTGAAGAGTCTGCCTTTCTCCACCCTCTTCAGAGGGAACCTAGAGTGAGCCTTTCTCCATATTTCTGTGTTACTATGCAGAATATGCACGTATGTTAGGTGCAGCTACTGGGACTTGATGTGAGAAAACAGACTGGAATGATCCTGTCAAATTTGTGGTGATAGGGAATGGCTGTAATAGTGGTGACTTCGCTTCATATGTTGCAAGATGCAGTTTTTTTTGTAGAAGTTCATTTTAATATTGTAAGTTGGATTTAAATTTCTTTTTTTTTCTTATTTCAGGTCTACCAGTCATGAAACGAATTCTACTGTTTTTTATACTGGCTGCTGCTGTTATGTATGGTATACTGCATGGAAATTTGTGGAGAAATAACCTCTACTGGTATGGTGACGCTTTGCTTATACCTACATGCCCATATGAAATATGCAGGTGTCAGTTGCTGTGTTGTTGAACAGCTGTTTACTAGTAGTCAATAGAAGGGATTACGTCTGTGGATATATGTGCTTTGTGTTTTTTTTTTTTTGTTCTGTGTGTGTGTGTGTACCATAAGGGAATGCATGTGATTGTTCTGTCCTGTCACCCCTCCTCTTGTGTCGGTTTTAAGCCAATTTGAACCTGCTTTTATGAAGAGGTCAGGACCTCAAAGATAGGAAGCCTCTCTGAGGTCCATGAAAAGAGGTGCTCCAGCAAGAAGTGAGATCTTTTTCTGTGTCAAGTCTCTGTCCTGTCCACC
Source organism: Oxyura jamaicensis (assembly GCF_011077185.1). NCBI lineage: Eukaryota > Metazoa > Chordata > Aves > Anseriformes > Anatidae > Oxyura > Oxyura jamaicensis. The sequence continues at coordinate 87,439,882 of NC_048893.1, forward strand.
CTCTTGTGTGTTTAGTGTTAGCTGTTGCTTTAGGTGTCTGATAAATGACATAGCAGAAATCAGCCTCATGCATGGGAATACCTGCAGGTGAAGTGGGCTCCTACTTGCAAAGCTGAAATTTGTTAAGTCCTAGAGGCAAAATTCTGGGAAGCAGGCCTCTGCTGTCTGCAGGGTATACAGGACAGGTGACTTGGGACCTAAAATTAAAGGTGCTTTTTGCAGAAGTTGAGCTTCAGTTGAGTTTCCCAGTGTAAAAGTGATATGAATGGTTCTCTGATGTGGTTTCTTTGTATAGCAAACCTCAGTGTTACACCATTTCCCCTTTTGCAGGATTAGCTTTTATGGACAGACTTCTTCTGTGAGGGCTCCTTCTTCCAATGAGGCTAGTGGAGTTACCCAGTAAGTTCAGCAGTTGACTGGTTTTGTGTGTGATCACTTGTGTGTGTGTGTGTTTTTTTTTTTGGGTGGGTGGGAGGGATTGAGACTAAAATCCATAGTCTTGGTTCAGCTGGTCATTGTACAGCTGTGTCCATTGAGTGTTTGTTATGAACACAATTGTAACATGTCTGGTAGAAAGGAATTTGTCTATGTCGTATCTCCAGTGTTTGGTTAATATTTATGGCCACTTATCAGTGGAAAGCAATGAATTGCTGGAAAGATGTTTGTTTACATCCTCCAAATTCCTGGAATTTAGAGTTATATTTGAGTAAAATTAGAGCTATGAGAGCAACTTACGAGCTTAATTTTAATAAATCAGAGGCGTGGTTCACTTATAGGATGTGCTAATGTTCATACAAACAGACCTTGTGTGCTAAATTAGGTTTGTGAGGCTAATGAGGGCATATGATAGAATGTGAAAGAAGGTCTTCATTCTCTCTGAAGCTGTCCTACAAAATGCTGTCTGTGAGGTTGATTCTGGAAAGCAGTGAGCTGAGCAGCTGCTCCATTTCACAGGGTGCTTTCTCAGTGTCAGTATTCACGTGATGTCTTGAGGGTACCGAAAGCAATTAACCTTAATGGTCTGCTTGGCTTGTGGCTCTAATGTGGTGGTTTCATCCTTCTGTTCCTAATGCAGCCCAGATGCAAGATCTGCTCATGCTGATCTTTACCCTCCCTTCTGGGCTTCATATTTGTTCTTAAAGGAGCTAAAGCACCAAGACGGGAATGTGCTTAGAAGTATAAGCCTTGGCCTTCTAGCCTCATTATGGGGGAATTGCTTACCCTGATATAATCTCATTTTCCTTGAAGTACCCTCTGTGGTGCAGTCTCTTCTCATCTCCCAAAAAAGACTCCCCTCTCCTCTCTGAGGAGTGCTAGTGTAGCTATCTCAAATGGCTGCAAGGGTGATTTAGCTGAGGTGTCCTGCTTCTCTGCAGGTGGGTCTGAGATCAAACTTCTGGTTATGGCCGCTCTAATAGCTGCCTAGTGAGGGAGGCTGCAGACCCCTCAGGGGAGCACTGTAAAATAAAAGCCTTACTAGCGAAAATAATCATACTGCAATCAGAAAAACCCATCTTCATAATACCAACAGAAGCAATCATGAAAATTAGCCATGGTGTTAACTCAATCAACTTACTGTTTTGCTTGTCCAAGTTTCTCTACCTTGTTGCTGCTGCCCCTTCCTGTTCTTGCTATTTCTTTGAAATTCTCTTGCAGGCTGCTACCTACGGCTGTGGAGAGAAGGAACATGCTAGACACATGTCTCCTGAAACCAGCATTTGAATCTTTACTGGAGTGAGTATTCTGGGAGAAGGGAGAGGGGGAGGAAAGGTGGTGGTGATGTAAGTAGATATATTGGTTATTTACATGTTCTGGACTACTTCACATTTTGTTTCATCCCTGTAAGTACAGGCTTCTGGGTTTGTGTTCATTGTCATTTTTCCTGGTTGTGGCAACACAAATTGTTTCGTTTGTCATTGTTCAGCATCTGAGCAATACAACACAACTAGCTCGACTTGCTGGTATATGTATTGAATAAAAAAGTAATCCTGCTTGTGTTGTAGCCAGTAACAGTGAAACTATTTTCTTGATTGGAATACAATCTCTGATCTTTTTTTTTTTTCTTCCCATGCTGTTCTTGTAAAAGAAGCCTTCAGGTCCAAGACTGAAACTCAATTATTCTGCTATTAAGAGCATTGAATTAAAAGATTATTTTTTTGATAGCTAAGCACTTCTGTAGCAGCCAGAGGCCAGAGAAGTTTTGAAAGTCTCTTCATTTTTTCCAGAGAGGAGAGTATGAAATGTGCAAGAACTCATCCACACCCCCCCCCATTTTAAATGGATTCTTAATTTTAGTGGAATTAAATTTTAATGAAACTTGGGATTGTTTATGGTTTTGTTCCTTGGATAGGTGCTATTGAATTGCATGCTGGTGTTCTGTGCTTTAAGATACTCAGGGAAAGTTTCCTTTGTTATGAAGCAGTCAACTGAAAAGGAAGAGCTTTTACCCAAAACGTAGGAGGTGTCTGGTCACCAAAGTGCGTCTCAGATGTCTGTCAAGAAATACTGGCAGTTTTTGTTATTAGAATTATGTCTTAGAATGATCAAAGTAATGCTGCAGGAGCAGAAGCAGACAGGCTGTATTGCTGGCTTTGTTTTATCTGAGCAAACATTAAACATGGCCCTGAGAAAAGCTTGGGAAGATCAAGTCCTGGCTGAAGGAGTCTTGGAGCTCTAAGCAAAGATATTACTCTTACTTTTTTTTTTAAGCACTTTTCCTATAAGAAAACAGGACTTTGATTCAGTGCTGCTATTATTTTAAAGAACATGCAAGGATCTCAAGTTTCTCCTCCCCAGAGCAGTCCACTAGCCTTTGAGTCTTGGTTAGCCACGTATCTCAGAAAGGTGGTCCAAGGTCCCATGCCCACAGAGTGCCCAGGCTGTCTTGGTGTCAGGCACAGCAGGGTAGCTTTGTTCCTGAGCAAGGGGGCAGAGATGGACTCAGAGATGCACAGCAAGAAGAAGGTAGGTTCAGAGCTAGGACTGAGTCTCTTGGATATTTCCATAGGCCCTTTACTGGGATAGCTTATGTGAGCTGAATATCTGGTCTGTGCACTTTGGTAATAGCCTGCGGAGGTTGACAGGATATCTAACCTGGCAGAATTATTTATTGGAAATGAACCAGAGCTAGAAGTGCCAGAATTAAGAATCCTTTTGCAGTAAGTAAATTACTTATTATAGCTAAACTTACCAGCTGCTTCTGAACAGCAAGGCAAGTCATTAATTTGAGAGTTTAATGCATGATGTCTCAAAGTTAGCTGTTCTTGCTCAGTTAACCTATAGCCCAGTTCTTGGTGTGTGGATCGTGTACCTTCTGAGCACATGGAACTTAAAGAATGAGACACTTGATTTGTGGGACTGTGAGAGAGCTATGTGTGTGTTTACAGCTATTAATATTCTTAATGGAGCAACAAGTCATGTGCTGGCTGTGGGTATTTATGGTCAACACTCCAGGTTTTTTCCCTGTGACTGCATACTTCTGTGTTTACATTTTAATATAAGACCAGTGTGCAGGATTGCTGCAAAGTCAACCAGTTCGGTGAGTGCAAGTTGACTGAACCTTGAGGTGAAACTGAGGGTATGGTAGCATGTGACAGGATTGGGGCTGACTGTTCATTCAGTTGGCTTGATTTTTGACAGATATGGTAATAGAGTCCCTTCCCTGCTATGAAATAACCCTTGGCTGTGGCTGCTGTCTTTAGAAGTGACCTGTTGTTTCCATCTTGATGCATATATAAGGTGTGACACACTCCTGTTCCAGTTTGTAGGAGGAATATGCTTTTAAGGCAAACCTCGTGATCTCCATGTGCTTTGCTTCGCATTGCGGAGCAGTCCTGGCACACCTGGACTGGGCTCCTTTCAGACAGTGTTGCACCACAAGATGCACTGCAGGAGCACACCTGATGTGCTGCAGCTGATAGGGGGTGTTCAGTCTGTGGGACCCTATTAGTATTAGTCCAAAGCAAAATACGTGAGATGTGTGTCACCCAGACATAGGAACTCCATACCTTTTTGCTGTATGGATCTACTCCTGTTGCCCCATTACTACTTACTAATGTCAATATAGCCATAAAATGCTCTGGAATGTTTGGAATGGGTGCACTTCTCATATACGGTGAAATCTGCAGGAGGTGGAATTTTTCAGTTAGAATCCCATTCCTACTTATTTAATTGTCTTACATAGTATCTTTTTTATTTTTTCTAGCTGCTACTATTGTTCCTTTTTTTCCCCCCTCAGCGTGATTATTTACTTTTCAAACCAGAAGTTGCCTATTGTCTTACAATGTTAAGGTTTCTATCAGATATGCTTTCTCATGATACAAGCTTTTTCAGTGCATGCAATTTTAATGAATCTACATAACTTATACTAGCAAAGTCCTCTTATCTCACACCCTACCAGAATTTTCCATTATAATGTTTTCCCCTTTGCTGTCACCTGCTTTCTTTCCCAGTGATCATGAGTTTTCTTCTTTTGGAACAGCCAAGTATTATCAATTTTTAAGTAGGCTAAGAGTCTTTTTAAAAGTGACTGTGTGAATTATTGTCTTAATCAAATACACCATGTGGAAGTGTGTAAAAATAAATAAATAAATCTTTTATTTCCCCCCCTTCATTAGTGTTGACAAAATATACCCATTCCTGTGTGCCAACGATTTTATCAGAGCGGCAGAGTTCCATGGAAGTGATAAGTTTGAGCTGCCTTATGGAATAAAGAGAGCAGGTATGTGTTCCCTACGTACCTCTTTTTAAAGAGACATACCTCAATGTGATGGAAGGCCATCTCAATCTATGGGCCTGATGTTTCTTGTTCACTGATGCCAATCCTTTTGGGTCACCTACCAGTCGTTTAATAGTTCTATTTCATGCCTCTGACCTCACACTTTCTGGCTCTTAAAAGAAACACTGCAGGAAGGTGAGTTCTCCCTCTTGGGAAAGAAGCTCCAAAAAGATGGGAGTGAGGAAGGGTAGGGTTTATTCAGCTTCCTTTCATTTGTATGTGGACTGGAGCGCTAAAGATACTTAGCTCGTGCTTTGTTCGGTGAGTGCAATGGATTTCAATCAACACACCGAAGTTGATCAGGGTCCAGAGTCTTACTGAGGCAAATATTCCCCAGCTTGGTGTGGTTACATCAGCAAAATTTCCCTTTTACAGGACTGCCTCCCTCAGTTGGGGGGTGTTGCTGTGACTGCAGAGGGTAGTCCCACCATTGCGTGGCTGCGGTACTCACACGGTGTTTGTCTGCTAATGTCTGTGTTGGTAACAGGTAGAGTAGGTGGGGGTCTGAGAGCATAGGCCTTAGCTTTCCTTTTAGAAAGGGTTGTGAACTCTTGAGTGGCTTCAGAGTTTTTAATGCTGAGCAGTGCACTGTTGTAGTATACCTGCAGATCTGGGGTTTAGCCTCTCACCTTGTCCTCCATAAACGTAACAAGGATGGTGCGTTTTCCCACACCTCTGGGGCACTGATGAGGGAAAAATACACCTGAGAATGAGAGTTGTTCAGTCTTGCTCTGAGTAAGAGGTACGTGAGTGTCCAGCAGGTATGCGCCCACAGGGCTGGGCTTCAGAGGTGGCTCTGCTCAGATTTGCCAGTGAGTACAGGCTGGTTTCATGTCTTCTCCCAAGATGTGTAATACAGTTCCCGTCCTTGGCTGGGTGGACTCTCCTCTTGAGACAATGCTGCATCTGTTCCTGTTCAAGATGGGTTGAATAAAAACCAAAGCCAATTAGGATGCAGGTCTGGAAAACTCTTCCAATATGTACTTGTAACTATATATATATTTTCTTATTTTTGAGGCAAATCTCATGCTGTTTTCCAACGTGTGTGTGGAGGCAGGAAAAGCTTCCTAGAGAGGAGCTCTAATAAATTTGAATTTCCTTGGCATCGTTGATTGTCATGTGACTTTAAACTACAGGCGTTCTCAGCTTTGAGTTCATTTGAATAGTGCATAAAAACTACTTTATCTGAAAAGGCTGTAGTTAGGGTGGCATACTTTTACTTCCATAGTGGAAAGCACTGAATTTTTTCGTTAAAATCTTCTTTATATTTTCTCTCTAGAGCAATTTTTTCGATTAGCTCTTTCAAGACTGCAAAACTGTGGGCTGTCCAATGAAGATGACGGGTGAGATGGCTTATTTGCTACTGTTTTTGTGCATTATGTTTTTAATGTTCAAGATTTATCTGTAAAGCAGTGTCAATGACATTATCCTGAAATCACTCAAGTTACCTAAGATGCAGGTCAGACCTACAGTTTCCAACGGGCCTACAGTGTCTATGTAACTAATTTCAAGGTTTAAATAAGTTTGGCTTTAAACACTTGTAGCACCAACATTCTAGAATAATTTTTCTGTGAGGGACCTTAAAATCCCTATTTTTTTTCTCTAACTGCATTAGGAATGTGCTGTCTGAACACAGTCCCAGCTTCCTACCCCCTTAAAAATAGCACACAATCTCTTTTGAAGTCATTACTAGTGTAAGTAGATGACTTTCACCATCTCTGCGTATCTCAAATATTTTCAGAAGATTGTAGATTGATAAAAGAAATCTAATCTTACCTGTGTGTCCTCAAGCTACTGCATCCGTTGTCCTGCTGCACACACTTACTCATACGTATGTTCAGTTTTCTTTTCCCATAAATGACTGTGTGAGACTTACTCAGCCAGGAAAGATCTTTCCTGGCAGTTCTAGAGTAAGCAGAGTTTGGCTCAGCATGGAGCATGCCATAGATAACTTGCTTTCCATGCATTAGGTTGTCTTGTTTATATCTTTGTTAAAAGCAATTTCTGCCAAGACTTTTTGTTTGTTGATTTTCTGCAGGTGGTCTTTTTGTGTATGTATGTGTGTTTTTCTCTTGTTCCTTTTTGTTTTTGTTTGTTTTTTTGAGGTAGGGTGGTGTGGTTGGCAGAGGTCCTAAAATCATGTGTTTACCAAGTGACGCAAATGATTTCTTTGCAGTCAAGCAAATGGGCTGAGAACCTACCTTATACAATGTTAATGTACAGAATACTTAATAAAGTAGGATGCAAATAATACTGAGGTTGACTATTTTTTTTTTTTTAATCAAGGAGATCAAACAGAAGATTTTTGCTCCCAGTCAAATGACAGGATCACAATTTAATTAAATCTAGGTGCAATATGAACAAAATAATCGGTTTTCAAACATAATAATTCTCTCCTTTTTTTTTTTTTTAATACCCACTCTTTCTTCATCTGTGGTTCTCCTTCTTTTCCTTGTTATTAATTTCTAATTCTAGAATGTTCATGTTTATTCTAAAGTTCAGAAGGAGGAGAGAAGAAAAATACAAAAAAAAAACAAAAAACAAAAAACAAAAAACAAAACAAAAAAAAAAATACCTACCCTCTACCACGAGTAGGATAACTGGGGAAACTTGCACAAAAGTGGTTGAGAAATGCTAGGCTTTTGTCTGGAGTTTGAAGGAGAATGCCAAAGGTTATATTAGAAATTTACTGAAATGACAAGTTCACTAATAACTTTGGCTGTAAAGAACCTCATAGTACAGCATAGTATATCCGAAAATCAAGTCTCTCTCCTTTACTCAAAAGTAAAGGAAGCCTTTGAATGTAGATTCTCTGCTTGAGATACAGGCATGTTTAGTGGTTCTGAGAAGTATGATTCTTTTATTAAAAAGTAGTACCAAAGCAAAGTGAGAACTATTACTACTTAATAAGCAGTAATGTAAATGAATTGAATGTACAATGACTTCATACAATTTGTTCTTTCTTAATTATTTGTTTCTTCTGCATAGCACTGATAGGGCATGAATCACTGTAGTGGGGAAGAGCTTTTAAATATACCAATTAGCCAATATACAATGGCTTTTAAATATGAAACATTTCAAGAATTAATCCTAAAAATATCCTCCAGTAATACAGTAACACAATTATTAGGCAGTTCTGTATTGCTGTCTCCTACCACTGCCTTCTTGGCAGAATGCAAACTGAATTTCCCTATAAACTTTTGTTGGGGTGGCAAACCTACTTTAAAGTATTTTAACAAATGTTAGGCAATATGGGCATCAAATTCATGTACACGAGCTGTATTTGCATGCAATATTGGTAAAACTGTACATAGCGAGATACAAAAGACTTTTTTTTTCTTCCTGAGTAGTGCAATTTTTAAAGCTTAGGTTGAATTCTCACTGTGTAAAGGTCTTGTTTTGCAAAACGGTTTAGAAGGGAACAGTGTCACTGGCTTCAGTGGAGTAGCCTGTAGGGAAAAGGATTTTCCAGGCTGGGGTATATCCACAGAATACCCTCCAGACACCCACTCCACCCATTTCCTTATGAGTGGTGGGCACTTTTAGGACTTCAAGCTTATCAGTGGTGAATTCATACAAATACACTTACAAAATACTAAGACAATAATATATGACCCCTGCATCCTCCTTTTACCGAATAACTTCAAAGGAAATAATTTGCATTCCTCAACAGGCTACTGGGGGTATGGGCTAAAGCAGCTGAGATCAAGACGCTTTTTTTTCCCCCCAGAGGAATGCAGATGATGCAGTCTTCTTGCCCTTTAAAGGCTACACTTCAACTTAACAGTATTTTTCTTCTGTGTGACTAGGAAAATGTTTCTTTTAACATTTCACCATATAAACAAAATTATGCAAACCAATGTCTAACCATTAAATTAAGAGGCTGTTGTAACAATATGAATAGGGAAATGGTTTGAGTGACTGACTAAGGGATTTCATTTAGGTGTTGGAGATGAGTTACCATGTGATTTTTGAATCCATGTATATGCTGAGTAGATTTCCAACATTTAAATGTAATCTCATAGTTACATGAACCATTCCTATAACTGTTATTATATCCCAGGTCTTATTCTTTTTGCTGTTCTTTAATACTGTGCTAGAGATTGCAAACTGGACCTCCAGACATCTCAGTCCATCATATTTCATGCGTAGCATACCTGATGTCATTTAAGGACATCTGAATTTACTTCTCTTCATGTTGATTTATCAATGTGAGGAAAGGATAAGATCTTTTTTTTTTTTTTTTTTTTTTTTTTTTTTTTTTTTTAAATCATGAAAAAGGAAACTAAGAAAAAGGGGCTGGTAAAATATCTGGGAATAACAGTTCGCTTAAAATCAGTAGCTCACTTCTGTGATCTGCAGTAAGTACAGGTCAGTTTAAGTATCTCTGAATGCAGTCCAGCCTTGCTACGTATTCTTGACCTCCATTTCATAACTCAGGTTTCCTGTGAAGTTGTTTTCTGTTTGCGTTGGTGTTACGCCCAATACGCACATGCAAATGTTATCTAGTCTCTAGAATAAACCACATTCTTCTGTGCTTATCAATGCAATCTATGGTACTGTGGACGTAGACCTGTTACCATAACTGGAGACTCTCCAGCACTGGAGGGAGGGTGCTGAGGGGAGGAGATGATTCATAAATGGTGCATTCATACCAAACTTCCGTTTGAGTTGGCCTTCTTCAACTTCCAGGGCTTGACAAAGCGTAAAAGCTGATCTTTCAAATGTGTTTGTCTATTTCTGACTGCACAATGATAATGTACGCTTCATCATAAGTATTTGATCTGCTTGTTGACTTCAATACCCATTTCAAAAGTTCACATACCAGTTTCAGATGCTTTACTGGTTATTTGAAGGCAGCTGAGAACATTTTTCAGTACATGTTATTAAGATTACTGGAATTTTAAAGCTTTATCAAGCTTCAAATTCCAGTCTTCTTTTCTGTCTAAGTAGTACTAGTCACTGTTTAAAAAAAAAAAAAAAAAAAAAAAAAACATGAACAAGATCTGGTCTGCATCTTTCAGTAAGAGGGAAAGGAGAGTGGATTTGACTTGAGAGCAGCTACTGTGCTTCTGTAGCTGTGTAAACTTCAGTTGCCCAGCTCTAAAGTCACATTTAATTTTGCCTCATTGCCCTGGGTGTCCTGCCATGTCACAACTGCAAAGAGGAGAAACTGAAGAACTGCTCAGTTTTAAATCAGAGTCGAAGGCATTATTTCAATAGCTAGGGATGGACATGGTGAATTCCAGTTGTCACTTCAATTCCAACTGTCACTTCAGCCAAAAATTGAAAGATATGTAGTGGAAGGAATCACTTAAAATTCAGCTACAAGAGACAGAACTAGCAGCATACCCTCAAGTAACTCCTTGGCTGCTTATCAGATCCCAATAATAGGAATCACTTGTTTAGGATTTGTGTTATGGTGATGAGGTTTGTACCTCACAGTTACCCAGCTGTGGTCCAGATGACTGAAACTCAGTGATTTAGAGGCATGCTGTAAGTGACAGGAAAGTGTGATGTGCTTTTTCACCTTTCATTTGTTCTGCCTTCATCGCTTCCTGATGATGGTTTTTTGTCTGTCTTTTTTTTTTTTTTTCCTTCCTGTTTCTCTTTACTGCTGTTTCTCCACGGCCCAGGGTCTTGCTTTGATCTCTGTGGTACAGTTGCAAGTAAAAAAAAAAAAGTGTAATTCAGAAGAAGGGTAACTTCGATTCCCTTCTTCCCACTGTATGCATTGCAGGAGTTCACCTGCAATCATTGCACGTTCATCTGCATCATTTCTCAGGATGTCTTAAAGTAAGATTTGAAAAAAAAAATTTGGAAATATATGGGCTGGAATGATCTAGGAATAGAGGGAATGGTTTTGTAGTGGTAGAGGGAATGGGCATACTGAGGACAAGATGGTGCAGCAGGTTTTGTCCCTTTGATTTTGGCGGTATCAAGTCCTCTGATTTTGGAGGTGCCAAGTCAGATGGAATTGTGGCATTAGCTAGAAATCTTTTTAGTTTTTTGAACACCTGGAATCTTCTAAGCTGTTTAGGAAACACTAGAGAAAGGTGTGCCAGCTTTTTCTATGTCACTCTACCCTCGGAGATGTGTTTAGCAGTTCTAGATTTTGTTGGACATATATTGATTTAGAGATGCTTAACAGGCTGATCAAAGAGATATATATATACACACAATGTATAGTGTCCGTATATATACATTTTTGAATAAATAAAGGCAACTCCCTCTGCAGATGTGGTCCTAGAGCAGCAGGTGAAAAGCTGCTGGCTCAACATTTCTTTTGAAACATAGCTATTATAACAGTTGGCGTTTATTTTCATTTAAGATTTACTATAAGCTTCAGGTTTTCAGCATTGGTTTCAGTCACAGTTTCTTTACCCCTAGCTCACACACAGTGCAGCACAACTGTGTTAACAATTTTGCAGGAACTACTTCGTACATTGAGATGCCAGTCTGGGCTGGAGCTGTCTGTTTTCATTGATGTTGAATAATACTCCCCTCAACTGAAAAAATTAGTTGGACTGTCCGAGGAGTAAGATGTTAACTAGTCTGCATAAAGTTCTTCAAGGGGCATTTAATACAGGTTAAAGTATTCTTTATGACCTGGTATTGTGGTCAGAAATGGTACAGAGCCTTTTTCTTGTTTGAAGAACTGTGTGGGTTTACATACATACAGCATGTAAGACCACAAACCTTCCGTAAAGGGGCAATGCTCCCTGAGAAAAATGCGTTTGAGCCTGTCTACTCTCCTTTTTGAAACCAAAGCACGCGTTCTGTGCTAGCATTGAAGTATGCAGTAGAGAGCAAAAGATATGAATAGAAGACCTGGGACAACTCCTTGGAGAGTTTTTACCGCTAAAATTTCATTTCATAAGTTTAGCATCTGTGTTTACATAATGTTTTTTTCATATGCTTTTTAGCTGTGAATATATCCTAAACTCAAAAGGACGGATTACTTCACATGTATCATAAGACCTATTTTTTTCCTTGGTGTTTTATATACCTAGTGATACTGTCTGATTTGAATTTAGTTATATGAAAACAGCTTTTTTTATCATCCTTCTTATGTCATGACAATGTGCACTTCAGCACATGCTTACATAAGTTAGACAGCACTTCCTAAGTAGATGGAGAAAATTCAACAGCATTATATGTGTGTGAAGAGCCATTTTGTGTCATTTTTACTCATACAATTCAGAGGTTTGTAAACTTGATTGTGAACCTAAATCTTGCCAATGTTGCTTTTCTTAGAGATCTCGAGTTGTGGAGTGTGGTGGTTTTACCGTGCTAGGCAGTTGAACACCACAACCGTGCTCTCACTCCCACTCCTCAGATGAGGAGGGGAAGAAGTAAAGGAAAGAACAACTCACGGGTTGAGATAAGGATGATTTAATTAAAGAGGGGGAAAAATATATATATATATATATATATATATATATATATATATATAATTAAGGAAATATTATTAATTAAACAATTTAACTAAAGGGAAAAAAGGGAAAGGGGAAGAGGGAGGGGGAAAGGAAATAACAAAACACAACAAGCAAAGGCTATGTGGAAGTGCAGAGGAAAGAAATTACTCTCTGCTTCCCACAAATGAGCAATGCTTGACCACATCCTTGAAGCAGGGCCTCAACGCACGTAGCCGGTGTTTGGGAGGAGGACAGACGTTTTCGCAACGAGAGCCCACCCCTCCCCTCTTCTTCCTTTTTCCACCTTTTATTGCTGAGCGTGACATCATATGGTATGGAATATCCCTTTAGGTGGTTTAGGTCAGCTGCCCTGCTGATGTTTCTTTCTCACTTTTTTGCCCACCCCCTAGGAGGGTCAGAGAGAGTCCTGATGCTGTGCCAGCACTGCTCAGCAGCAGACACAACACTGGTGTGATACCACTGCTGTTCTAGCTACAAGTGCAGAGCACAGCACTGTATGGGCTGCTGCAGGGAAAGTTAACATCCCAGCCAGACCCAGTACATGGAGTTGTACAATTTTGCAGGAGCTTCTTAATTTGAGTTAGAGCAAATCTGGGAAAACTATCCTGGTTGGTAGACTAGGAAAAATCTGAAGCGTTGTGGAAGATGGTTTACTGAATGGCAGACACATCACTAACTAGCTATACATGTTTTAAACAACAAACTGCTAGAAAACCAACATGTGGTTACTGTTTTGCACAGGAGCAGCCATTTCCTGGCTTTTGTGTTCCTAAAAAAAAAATGTAGCCAAATTTTGAAAAATTGAGTGTGCAAAACAGAATCTGTACTCCTGTGTAGAGGACAAGGAGTGTCAATGATACAGTACACTGGTTGTTAAATCAGCTAAATGCTCATGAGGCAACTATGTTAATTACAATATTGAAACAAGGGGTGTAATGCATATTAAAGCTCTGTTTGTTCTGCAGCGTTTCCTGTCGACGGTGTGTTGTGGTCGGTAACGGAGGAGTACTTCGAAATAAGACGTTAGGGGAAAAAATTGACTCATATGATGTGATAATAAGGTAAATGGTATTTATTTTTCATTTTCTTCACATATAGAGAGTTATAAACTGTTACTGTAAGCCAGTAGCTTAACAGTTCAATTATTATACAAATGAAAATGCATAAAAGTTCCCATTATTCTATTACATCCTTTAAAAAAAAAAATCAGTGTATTATTAAATAGATGTGAGGGAGGAAGAAACACTGTGTGTGCATTCTGTTTCATGGATGGATACATGCATGCAAGATGCTGCCATTAGAGATAGGTCTCGGTATGTGACGGTCTAGAGCCCTGTATGTGCCCCTTGCTGTGAGCCAGCATCCTGAGCAGCACTGCCTCTTAGCTTCCACACCATGCCTGTCTTCTTTTGTGCTAGCTCATGCGTTGCTTGGTGTGGGTTAAAAGTAACACTCACACTCTGAAGTCCACCTCAAGGCATGTGTCATCTGGAACATGATGTTGGTATCTGTCTCTTTTCCTCAAACGTGTGAGCTTGTACTGGAAGCATACCAGAGGGTGCTGGGATCTGGAGGAGAGGTACTTGGATCAGGGAAACTGAAAAAGTGCTCAGAGAGGAACAGGTGTATGGGGATGTTCTAATGCCAAGTAAGCTGAAATGGACTATTTAGCTAATTATAACAGTATTTTCTGCATAATTATAATAATTTAAAAAAAAAAAAGATAAATCTCTACAGAAACTGAGATAGTAACCAATAACATGGCCTTTCTGCCAGTAGGTATCTTGTCAGATGGTGTGCCTGAACACTCTTTCATTAAAACCTTTGCCATTTCAGTTTCTGCTTCAATATTGTCTCAACCCCATTCTTACTTTGCTGTCAGTGATGCAAGGAAGCTCCATGAATTATTTTTAACTTATTTCAAATATTTGGATTTAATCCTTCCACTTAAAAGTTCCCTAAAGAGCTATTTACTCTCCTTAAAATGGGAATTTTTACATATGCCTGGGTCACACATTTAAAAATAGTCAGTTCTAAAACCAAAATTGCTTCAGAAATACAGTATGCTTTTTTTTTACTGTGAGTGAACAAAGAGGTGATGTTTGCATTCTGTATTTAATAACTTGTTGTGATTAAAGCTTTGAAATGTTCTTTTGTCTACCTGCCTTGTTTTGTAAAACATTTGCTCCCAACCAACATACCTCCTATTGTGAGCAGTCAGTTGCACTAGCAGACCAAAGTATGCCTGAGTACTCCAAAGAATTTGCAACACAGCCATCAAGCAAAAATGGCAAGATGGAGAAATAAATACAGTTCCTTCTGGCACCTCAGAGCAGAAGAGACCTTAACCAGAAGAGACCACCTGCCTGCTGCTTACTAATATGTTGAAACACAAAGCAGTGGCAGCTGTACAGGAACTATTAAAAAAAAAAAAAAAAAAAAACTATAAATATGTATCAGCATCATATATGCAGTCATAATCCCTGTTGCCATATGCTGTAGACAGTGAAGAGTATTAAAACACTCTTGAATTGTCTTTCATGGGAATCAGGTCATCTAGTAATGTGAACGGAGCAGCTGGTAATTCTTCAAGCAAGATATTCTCCTAGGTTTTCTCCAGTTGCTGTGATTGATTTAAAACTGGAACTTTTCTGCTCAAGTGACACATTATAAGTAATCATGCAGTTGTACTCGAAACCACCTTGGCCAAGTTCCCATATGCATTTGATCCCTCTAGGTTAGCAGGTGATGCAGGAGGCACCTGATAATTGCTCATCAACTGTGTAATGTGATAAGTGAACACTGGGCCCCTAACCCCTTGCATGCCTGGATGTGCTGCCTGCCTTGCAGACTTCTGTGTGTGCCAACCACACATAGTAAGGACAGATGTGTGGGATAGTCATTGCAATCTCTCTGTCTCTGTCCTCTGCAGAATGAATAATGGCCCTGTTATAGGGTACGAAGAGGATGTTGGGAGAAGGACAACTTTCCGCCTTTCTTACCCAGAATCCATCTTCTCAGATCCGATCCACTACGACCCTAATACAACTGTTGTTATCATTGTCTTCAAACCACGTGACTTAAAGTGGCTTTGGGAGATACTAGCCGGTCAGAAAATTGTGAGTTTAAATATTTATGCACTTCTGCACTCAGCTTGCCACATCTCTCCTATGAGATGTATGCTTTCTCACTCCTACCTTCAATTTGGTTGTTCGCCCCAAAGCAGTTACCTTCTCAGAAATATATTGTTCTAGCACCATTTCATATTCTGACACACGTGCTCCAGCCATTTCCCACGTTATTTTATCCGGAGCACTTGGTGAAATTACAGAATAGTTTTTTAAGGGACCTCTCTTTGGAGGTTTTAAGTCCAAAACCCCTGCTCAACGAAAATGGGTATAAGTTCAAAGCTAGACTGGCTTCTCAGGGCCTCGTCCAGGTAAGTTTCAATTATTTCCAGGGATATTTCTATAACCTCTGTTTCAGTGCTGCACTACTTTCACAGGAAAGAATTTCTCCTCATCCTTTCACTGCGCGCCCAGGATCTTAGTCTGATCCTGACTTTTTTTTTTTTTAATCCCCTATCAGTTATTTAAAGATGGGCTGAAAAAAAACAAACACACTCCTCAAACCTTTCTTGCACGACATGTACCCTGGCCCCCTACCCATTTTAATGACCCTCTATTGAATTTTCCCCAGTTTGATGCTCTCTCTTGTACTGGGGCTGGAAGAAACCCAAAATGGTGTTTGTGAGACCACAGGCAGGCTCAGTTCAAAGTACTTGAGAGATACAACTTTTGTCTACTTGCTCCATATGCTCTTGTTAACAGAGCCTAGTATATAATAAGCATTTGTTGCCTCCAGGGCACAGTGGTAGTGCATGATGTCCACCAGGGACTTTTCTGCAGAGATGCTTGCCAGCCAACCAGCCTTAACCTCTGCTGCAGCAGGGGTTTGTCCTGTTGCAGGAGCACAACTTGGCACATACTATTACTGAAATCTGTCTAGGAGGTTCAGTGTTCCTTTTCTTCTTCCTCAAAGTGCTGCTTTTGCGTTTTGCTCTGGGTAGAATTAGAATTGCTACCAAAACAAATTCAACTGTGTATAGCAGTTAAAAATGTGTAGTTACTTGCCTATTACAGAGTGCTAAAGGCTTTTGGAAGAAACCAGCTCTGAACATGATATACAAATCTAATCAAATCAGGATTCTTGATCCCAGCATCACCAGAAAAACAGCTTATGATTGGCTTCATTTCCCAACAAGGTTTCCCAAAAAGGAGGTAAGCTTTCTTCTTTTTTAGCTTTTAGTTACGCACCTCCAAACAAATAATTATTTCTTCATTGTAGTGCGACTGTGTTAGACCATCTTTCAGGTTCTCATTGCATAAGCTTGGGCTTAAGTGATGTTCAAAAAAAAAAAAAAAAAGATGGGAAAATGGAGTTCAGGAAGTGTCTAGTCTTGTAAGCCAAAAATCTCTATTTATGGGTTCAATATTTAGTATTACCTATTTCTTTCTACAAACGTCTCATTTTCTTTCCCAAATTGGTAAAAGCAGACAGGCATTGGAATACGATGGATCTGAAGAGCCTCTAGACATATTAAGGAGTTTTGAATTAGTAAATGTAGGGCTTTTTTTCTTAAAAGCAAACAAACAAACCCATAATTTTAACTCTGCTGCAATTTCACTCTGCTGGGGGCGGGTAGGAACTGGAGAGCGCACAGGATATTCTAGAAATGCTCTAATGATGTATATCTAACAGCATTCTTGTACCTACTGATTTGATGCCAAGCTAAGTAATGAGTTAACCAACAATTTGGATATAAAACAAACAAACAACAACATTTTAACTGCCAGCTTCTGGGTAAAAAATGTTTTTTGATGAAAGGTAAGGCTTCAAGTTGGAGACCTCACATGGTCAGTCCTGACTGCACAAGGACTGTTTAATAGAAATGCTTGTACAAATGCAGTTCTGTTGGGTCACAGTCATTGCACGGAGCTGCTTCATCAGGATCAGACAACTGACACACATGGAAACTTCTGACAACCGCTGCTGTGGAGTATCTACCACAACTGTTTTCCAGTTCAATCTTTCTAATGTTTGAGGGAGTTGTTTTGTGGTTTGTTGTTTGTTTTCTTGTGTGTGTTTTTTGGTGTTTGTTATTGTTGATGGTTTTTTTAAAAAACAAACAAACAACAACAAAAAAAAACTCATGTCTTTGTGTCCCTTATGAGTTCTCAAACTGAAATTCCCTGTTTGGCTGCGTGCTTGCCAGGGCTCCGTGGCATTTCAGCTCTTCAGCTGAGAGTGAGAAGAGGACAGCACAGAAACTGGGAGCTTACTGGTCTCCTAAAGGGCCACAGAGCATCCATGGCTTTCATGGTTCTAGAAATCTCTTCTGTCCGTTCCTGTGCTGCTTCTTTCTCAGTGGAAGTAAAAGTGAAGCTGGTGCTGTCAGTGCGCCAAGCAGATGTTTGTGGTGTCCTGGAGCTGGTACACAGGTGCAGGCTGCTCAGTCCATTTGAGTAATGTGTATGTTCTTTGTTCTCTCCTGCTTGCTGAGTGCCCCTGATAGGAGCTGGCGCAGAGCATGTCTGTTGTAGGATGTAGGTACCCCTTTCTGCCTCTTCTGCTTCCCCTTGCTCTGTTCCCAGGGTTTTACAGCCCCATGTCCCAGGCAGCAGCAGCAGCTGAGCTCAGGTGTACTTGTCCTCACTTCTCCCATCACGCAGAGGCGGGCTGTGGCTGGCTTGGAGCCTGCACATCTGCAGTCGCTCTGGCACAGTAACGCGTAGCAGCTCAGTTAAGTCGGGGTTCGTGTTGGGTGGTCTGTGGCAGGACCCAGTTTGGAGCTCTCAGTATTTAGAGCTTATCCCTGGGGTGGAGGCATGGGGGGCTACTGCTGCCTATGCTGTCCTGTGCTTCAGCCCCCTCTGCCTGAAAAGATGCCAAAGACAGCTGTTTCTGTCACTGCCTTTACCATTAAGCCAACATTATATTCCCTGTGTGTGCATTTGTGCTTAGTCCTGCAAGCATTTCTGTTTCTCTGCCAGCAAATACGATGGTATTAACAGAGCTGGGAAGAACAACTGTAAAATCAAATGTGCTTCCCCAG
The DNA here is from genome assembly GCF_011077185.1 of Oxyura jamaicensis. Taxonomy (NCBI): domain Eukaryota; kingdom Metazoa; phylum Chordata; class Aves; order Anseriformes; family Anatidae; genus Oxyura; species Oxyura jamaicensis. The sequence continues at coordinate 87,458,213 of NC_048893.1, forward strand.
CAGCAGTAAAGTCAAAAAGTGTTACAGTCATTGTAGCACTGTACCTGTTCCCACTGAACACGACTGGCTGAATAAAATCCATTGCAGGCCAAGATCTGTGGATATTGCTAGGGCAGGCCAGAATCTGCACACTTCAGTGACAGCAGTACTGCTTGGCAGAACCCTCAGAAAATCAGTTTGCTTGATAAGAACTTCCTTTGAGGTTTGGTCAGACAAAAGAGCCTGCTCGAAGCATGAAAATGTATTTTAAAAGCAGGTCTATTATTATAATTACTACATTCCTTTGATGTGAACTGTTTATTTATGATAGGCAAGGGTAAATAGAGCTAGCTTTGCAACCTGTGATATTCCTGAGATTTCCAAATAAGACTAATTCTGACAGGTAACATGCCTGTCATAAACATTCCTGTCATAATTTTGGGGGACTATTTAATATGGATGTTACAACAGGTGCACCACTAAGTTTATGGTATTGGCCTCCCCAGGGCAGAAAACTGTTGTGTTAATTGTCAGGAACCCCGGGCAGTGGCGTGCGTTTTAAGTTGATGTCATTTTTTGGAGTACCCCAAAAGTTGTATAAAGATACAAAAAAAAAAAAAATCACGTAAAAGATAGTTCAATTGTGTGATTTTAATTAGGAGAGCTAATTAAAGAGTTATTAGTAACCTTTCCCTGGGGATTTGTTCCTTTATCATATCATACAAATAAATGTTTTTGTGTCATTGAGTTCTGCCTTCTCTCTGTGCAGAATTATCCACTGCTGGTTTGCCTGCTTTGTTTTCAGAGGCAAATGATCTGAGCCTTCAGTAAGGATTCAAAAAAGAAGGTGATTTTGTGCTCGCTTTAGGGTTTGACTGCAACTACTGAAAGTGTTCAGTTCATTTGGTCTCTGATAAAAGTTATTTTAGCCAAGACTGGCATGTCTGCCTGAAAGTTTTACCCATTTACAGGGAATTTTTCCTTTAAGCTTCATCAGTTGGTATGCTGAAAGAAATGACCTCTGTGTACAAAGCTTGCCTCAATTACTTCCTTAGATTATTTTAGCTGCTGCTAAAAGAGTCATGTCTGTTATCATAAAATGTACATGATGCTTCCAAAGGGTTCTCTGGTCTTGTAAGAAATGCAAATCCTCAGTTAGATGCTCTTAAGTTTGCACGATTAAAACCTGTTTATCACCTGCTCTCGGTATTGTAAGTTGCATTTACTTCTGAACTTTCTTACCATAGGGAGACACAAGCAATTTTATCTACGGTGTCCTTTCTTCTAATGAAAATATTGGGGGAAGATCTAAAGCTGCCTTTTCATGACTTTCCCTGCCAAAAAAGTTCAAATGTAGCCAAGTTAATGCAGATGGAGTGCACATTTTTAGTTTGGTGATAAAAAAAGATGTGAGACATGTCATGTTCTGTTCACCGGGATCTTAGTCATCTAGAAACTTTCTGAACGTATCTGATAACTCCATCACATTTGATTGAGGAGAAACTGTCTCCATTGTATAGAAGTCTGACTAGTTTGGTGAAAGTAGGTTGCTGAGTGGAGGGGTGGCAGGACCTTACTGATGTCTCTGCTGAGGGAAGGGCTGCAGTACAGGCTCAGCTCTTGCTAGAAAAGCAGAAAATCTAGGGGAAGGCTGACACAGCAGGTACCCTGGCTATGGAAAAGCTGCAGGCAGCACCTTACGACCTTTATAAGACAGGAGAGGATCCAACCCCAAAACAAAATGTTTGTAGAAGAGCTAGGGTTCCTGGTTTCTGCTGCCTTTTTTCTTAGCTTTGTTGTTCACGTCAAACTGTCAGTAATTATGCGTGCATGTTGTTTGTGTTCTCTTTTAGAAACCCAAGCACCCAACAACGGGGCTAATTGCCATTACATTAGCATTTCACATTTGTCATGAAGTTCACCTGGCAGGCTTCAAGTATGACTTCACTGACAGAAACAGTTCTTTGCACTACTATGGCAATGATACAATGTCTCAGATGATGCAGGTAAGGTGCACTTGTTTATGCTGAGGGGCATGCTTTGAGAAATACTGCTAAGTGAGGAAGGCAAAGCAATTAGATAAAAGCATGGACTGCAGGTTAGAAAGGCCTCCCATCTTCTACTGGTTCAGTTGCTCACGGGTTAACGTTGCTTAAACTAACATCTCTGCTTTTGTTTCTGAAATGTGGGTAATATTTGTCCCTTGAGCTACACCTTATTCTGCAACAACATCGTTTATGTACTCTGTTTTGCTTTAATGATGTTCTTCCTAGGTCATGCAACTCTTGTTTGTAGAGGCATATTTGCTAGCGCTGTCAGAACATGAATAGGCACTGTTCTTGTTTAAGTTCTTTTTCTTTGGCAGCTACTTGGAAAACTAGTCTTAGTTGCCAAATTTCTTTAATAAGAAAGAAGTGAAGGAGTTAAAACCTATAAACTTGCAGCTGGGGAAAGAGCTGAATTTCAGAATTGAAAAGTTGAAAAGAAAAGCAGCTCTTACAAAGGGATAGGAAGAGAAGGAAGTGCTTCCAGGAGGTGGAAACCACAACTCACCAGGGAAAGAAGCAGCAGGAGGCTGGCAGACATGAGGAGTGCCTTCTCCTCCTGCAGAGAAGTATTTTTCTACAGCCATGCCTCTATTTTCTTTAATGTCTCTGCTCTTGCCTTCAGCTCTGTACTCTGAGCATCTCAGTCTTGGCCCTTTACATCAATGTGAACAGTTTTCTCATCCATATGCACACCTAGTATGGTGTGTTGGTTCTAAGTGGGGCTTATTTTCTTTCCTCCTCCCTTTCTTGAAGATGTAGTATGGGGCAATGTTCATAGGAGCCTCTCAAGTCTCTCTGAGGAGTCCTACATGCCCTCTGCTCTGAGATAATTTTCCTCTGACAACTGCACTCATGGTCATTTTCAGGTTCTTCTCTACAGGTGCTTTTTTTTTTTTTTTTTCTTGTTTTCTTCCCAGTATACGTAAGGCATGAGTAAGGTTGATCACTAGTTGAATAGACATTTACAACTTTCCTAAAATCTCAAAACTTGAAACAGAAACATTATCAGTGATTCTGTGGTAAAGTATAATGTTTAGAACCCAATGCTACGTGTTTAATTTTTTTATAGAACATTTACACGGAATTCATTTTTTTTGATTCTGTGTCCAGCAAGCTTACCTGAAGCATGAGGTTCTTTGAATTCCCTGTAGTCCCAGTGGATGCTTTGTATTTCCTGTGCTGTCCTCCACTAACCTCAGTGGTCTCTTGATTATGTGGGGCCCTGCATGAGAGAGCACTGAAAATGGGTTGTTTTGGGCTTGTTAGAGCTGACTGGCAGGACACAATCAAGCTACAAATGTCTTGTGTTCTTTGAGAACCTGGTTTGAGCTTTGAGAATTACTCACTTGCTGACTGCTTGTGTTGTAAATGTTGTTATGCTGCTGTTGCCTATAAGCCCAGGGAGGAGCTGGGAGAGTTAGTAAAGGAAGGACTTCTGTCCTACAGGTTTGGTTTGTGTCCTCATAGAAAGTCTAGTCTAGTTTTGAGCAACGGGTTCGCTCACCTGTTTTCTTGGGAGACCATACTACAGCCAATGCTAAGAAGTCTTTTTCCTAGAGCCTTCCTGCTCTTAGCATCTTCCAAGCAACACAAGTAATTAAAAGGAAAGAGCAACGAAGTGGTGCTTCTGGTAATAAGTTGAATTTAATATCTTTTTTAATTATTATCCCTTCACATCTCTTTAGAATGAATACCATGACATCAACGCTGAGCAGAAATTTTTGAAGAAGCTTATAGACAAGAACTTTGTGGTCAATTTGACGTGAAAGATGGAAAATATGAAGAACAATCACTATTTTCAAGATTCAAAAAAAATTTTATTTTTTTGTATGACACTTTTATTTTTTAAGTGCAACATAACTGTTTACTGTTTAAAAGGAGCACAGAAACCTCACAAGGCAGAAGCTTCTTCTAAGCCTGAGGATAATGGACTGTTGTAAGCAGAGAACTGAATTTCTGTGAAGCTATTTAATAATGGGGAAAAAACATTAAACTTTCAGCTGAAAGTATCAGGGATATAGAAAAAAAAAATGTGATCCGCATGACTTATTTATCAGCAAGAACTATTTCCAAATGTTTAATTCTCTGGAGTATCTTCATTTCTAACATTGTCCTCCAAAAAGGTTACACTGTCAAAAGACTGAGAAGAGTGTTTAAGTAAGAGGTGGATGTGAAGTCCTGAATCCCTTGTAATCTGAAAGTGGCTTTAAAAACAATGCCCATATACCAGTACTGTGTCTGGAAGAAGGGGAAACATAAAAAGCGCACAGGCTTTTGTCTGTCCTACTCCTGAGCAGAGAACATCATCTTCAGTGAAGAAGCCACAGCCTGCACTGGTCATCAACTCTGAACTTCTGTCTGCGTGTGCCAAAGGTGAAGACCCTTTGGTCTCATTTGTGGATTTGTTGGTATTGACAATGCTTGTGTTGTATCCAGTTTATGGAAAAACATATGCCCTGTGCTGTGCTTCCAATAAATTTTACAAGTTTTGACTTCTCTTAGAAAGAAGGGAGTTTGAAGACTGAAGATTTGTCTTATTACTTGTCTGTTACTTCCCCCAAACCACAAGAGGAATGTGAGCTGGGACAGAGATGCTCACACTTGGGTTTAAATTCAGATGAAACATTTGTTGGATGCCTGGATCTCCAGGATAGGATCTAGTGTGTCTTTCTGTTCACTTGTCAAGTATCAAGATAACTTTTCCAGACTAGCATAATCCCCTTTTTCACATGATGTAATGAATATCCAACTTTGAAATGCATCAATGTGAACAACAACTGTTCCTGTTTTTGGTAGTGGAGCATGCTAGGGAACATCCAAGATGTACATCAGCTGAATTATCATTTGGCTTCTGCTAATCTCTTCCATTTTTACTTTTAGATTTAAAGAAAGTGGCTGAAGTCAATTATTTAGCAATGGAATTTACATGGGATTTTATGAAAGTATTTAACAGGATGGTTATGTTTCCTGTATTGATTTTGTCTCAGACAGGCCTGCTGATTTAGCTGAATTTGTTAGGGAATGACCTTGACAACTATCAAAGATGAGATGAAAAAGTGGAATGCCATTCTAATTCTTTCATGGGATATGTATGAATGTATCTTTTTTTTATTACGTCAAGTTTGTTTGAAGTTCTTTTGGTTATCTTGATCAATCAAGAAAGCACAAACGTCTGCTTCAAAAAGAAAAAAACCCCTTCACAGTTAGTAGAAAAAAACTCTGCTTTTTAATAAAATGATAGACACCAGAGCAAGCACTTAAGATATGATCCCAAGCCTCTAGCAGATCATAAGCACAGTACTGTCTTTCCTCAGGAGCTGAGGATTACAAGAATACTGAACAGCAACATAAAGTAAGCATTGAAGTGACCAGAGATCAGTCTCATCTTTTTTCTATTTCTCTTGCAGAGTGCGATAGGTATCTGAAAGCTGTCTGTAGTTCTCATCTTTCTCTTTAGCCCTCTGGTTCTGCCCTTTAGGAATTACTGAGTGCAGCATGACTTGCAGGTAAACCTCACCCATAGAAGAGGTGCCTTTTGCTGCACGGTGTTTTCACCTAATGACTCCTGACTTTTGTTTGGTTTCAAGCAAATTGGACGTATTCAAAATAACTGTGGATGTCATAAAAATCTGCATCCCCTTTGTGGTACAGGCAGTGCCACAAGTGTGGCAGTTCAGCCACCTCAAGTGATCCTGTGCGGGGTCACTCCTTGTCCAGCTGGTTGCGGGGAGGAGAGGGACATGCCAGAGCTCCTGGGGGGAGCAGGGCAAGTGTCTGTGCTGCCAGAAGTGGGGGAAACCAGACTTTCTTCACAAGGTGGTGGGAGGACTCTTACTCAGTTTTTCTTGAGTATAGTCTTCTCCCACCCCCTTTATAACATGCACATTGCTGAGGCTTTGAGAAGGTCTCTGCTTGAAAATCTGAACAGGAATAGGTGGGGTTTTATACCAGAAAACAGTGATGCTACTATTTTTACCTCTACCATAATGTATTTCTCATGATTATTTCAGTTAATTAGTAAGTTTTGTATGTGACTGAATAGCAGCAGACCTGCAGTGATTTAAACTACTGACAACAGCAATTCCACAGGGGAAAAAAAAAAAAATCCAAGGCAAGGTTTTTCATAAAGCTCTCAACACTGACCTTTCTTAGCATGGAAACCCATAGCAGATGTCTCACCATGCCGAGGGCAGAGCCAGGCAGAGGTGGGCTGCATCCCCCCTAGGAACCTGGGGATGCTCCCAGAGTCAGCCTTGGCTCCCCCAGGTGTTGTGGGGTGCCCCGCTGCTGCGGGCTGCCTGCCAGGGTACGGCCTCATCTGCCTGACATCCCACACTACGCTGACTGTGAGGACTTCTTTCTGTCCTTGCAGTGACTGGTTCTTGTGATGGTGCTACCTGCTTCCCTCTGCCTCTCCAGCAACGCTCCCTGGCAGAGGGAGGAAGGCAGCGAGCTGTGCTTTTGAAGATGCGGGTATTTTCTGTGCTTTATTGCCTTGCCAGAGAGGTTCTTCTAAACTGATTCCTTCTCCAAATGTTTTCCTAGGAAAGTCTTCTGCTTTTGGTTTTGACTTAAGAATCCAGACAGAAGAATTAGAAAAGGATTCATAGTGTTCCCCAAACTCTTTTTACTTGTAATAGTCTCCTTTATTTTGATTTTTTTTTTTTTAATCGCAGAAGTATTATGGTCTCCCTAAGCCTTTTTTAAATATATAGTGTCTGTTATTTTCCATGTGTTTAGTATGTTGTGTACAGGCATATATCACTCTCAGCTGCTGCTTCTTATTTCTTCTTAGTAAGTCTGCCCACTTGTACATCTTTCTGGCAATTAAACAGTGCTCCTGTGGATGTTTTCTCCCTGCTTCTTTTTCTCCTGCAGGAAAGTTGAGTCGGTGTAGGCTGAGGTTGCCCTCACAGGAGGGTAACTCAGTAAAGTTTAGAGCCAGGCCTGTTCACTCGAGCCTGAGCCAAGAGTTAACGCTATTGATAAACCATAGGGCACTGTTTTTTGAAAGCACAGCCTGCTGGCCGCCAGCTGTTATCTTCAAAAATAAGCTGTGAGCTACCTGATTCATTGTTTTTCCCCTGTAAGATGTTTTGGTAGCGTTCTGTGTATGCCAGCACTGCTTAATCAGCCTCAGTTCATGAGGTTGTTTTGTGCTGTTCTGCCTTGAGAACAGTTACTGCTTTCACACGGACTTCACGTAGGCAGGAATAACGCTATGTACTCTGTCAGTAATGTCTACAGATCCTGGTGTCTATTTTATCTGGGCACATGTTTTCAAAAGTCACTTGCTATACCAAAGAGTAGGGTTGGGACTTTTAAAAATAATAATAACAATAATAAAAAGGCAATAGTGTTTACTTTGAATATTTCAATCTCATGAGAGTGAGTTGATATTAAGTTTTCCTTTTCCCATTTTTGTTATTCCTAAGGCAAGGTTTCTGCACTGAACCTTTATTGTGCAAGCTGCCCATTACATTGATCACATCATCAGTGGTGAAGCTGTCACATTTTAAATCCCACGGTGCTGTAAGCCTTATTTACATGTCTGGTAAAAGCATAACTACATAGGTACCTCATGGGAAGTGTTTTTCTGTATTAATTGTAGATTGTATCACCACTGCTTCCTCTCTTCCCATTCTCCATCAGTCTGCTGAATTTCAATCCAGCAGCATCTTGCAGCAAAGGTGCTCCTGCGTTTTATCTGCCACCCCCCTACAAAATGCTCCACCATCAAAGACCCAGCTGTAAAGTACCAACATACACACACAGACACAGAGCCAGATAACATGCTTCAGCCAGAGTTCTGTTTGGCTCAGACTTTTAGGGTGCCTGTTTGTTTTTGTCAGTATCTTTTCCTCTGCTGTAATAATTAAGGGAAGTTCTGAGATACGACATAAGAAAGAAGGTCACAAATTGTTACACTAAATATGAGAGTGCTCAAAAGATATAACAAAAGCGTGTTCCAGTGACTCTGTGTTGAAAATAATACAGAATCACAATGTTCGTGTTTAATAAGCAGTGCATGGTATTGTTTCTTTTGCCGTGTTTCTCTTTTTAACAGTGCCCTGGCAGGTAATATAAATACCTCAACTTTTAAGCAGAGTCTCATTTTTAAGAACATAACAAAGCTCAATATCTGTTTCTGATATAGGTAATTCATTATTTTATTTGCCATTTCTCTTAACTTTTGTATGCCTTTAAAGTGCCAACTGTATTTTGAAGACATTCTTAGAGTTTTTCAAGTGAAATTTTGAATGCTACAAATGGAAAGAAATTATTTTTCTGTGAATAAATTGTGTTAAAGATGCTGCACTCAAGCTTACTTTTGCAAGGCCCGTGCTGTGTGTTTGCCCAAGCCCATTATTAGTGCTGTGTAAAGTAAATACGGTATTGTCAGACCTGGCATCAGGTTTCAGAATGAACTTCTGTGGTTAGTAGGGCAAACAGGGCTGAAAAATTTTGAGCCTAGGTACAGTACCTGAACTGTGGTGCAGGTAGAAATATCACTCATGGCTGACTGGAAGCACAGCTGGGACATGGTATTTGTGGGCAATGTCAAGATGAGCATCCTCCTGACATTGTTTCATGGCTTTTTAATCTTAATTGCCTTACTGCCTTCTTTCAGAGGAATGCTAAAATAGATGTTTAACTAGGAAGATGTGTGTGATGAAAGACTTCAGACTGGAAGCAATCAACACTGATTCCAGTACTTCACTCACATTGCTTTTTCTCTTTTCTCCTGTGCAGTAAAAAAGAGATGATGGGGCGTGGGGACCTGCTTAGCCGGTGGCTTCAGGGAGTCTGAGGGCAATTTAAAAGACAGTTGCCTGCCCCAAGTGGTGGGTATTCAATGCGTTCATTTTGGTATTGACCTTTCAGGAGTTCACCAGCTTGGAGGAAATGCCCATCTTTGAGGTGAGACCATGGGCTGTAATCCACTCTGCAGTGGAGCAACAGATCATCACTGAGCTAGTCAGTGACAAATTGGTTGCCACTTTCACACCAGATTTTTGCCACAGGAGAAAAAACAGGGCATGGGGAGATCAGCAGAATGGGAAAAGCTGTTCTCAAATGATCGGAAGAGCTAGGGATATAACAGGCATCTCAAAGCCTGGGCAGCCCACAGCCAAGTTCAGCTTTTGGGCCAAGTGCAACCACCCAACAAGGCATCTCACAGCTATGTGATTTTTCAGCTTCCCCACATCCTGCCCTCATGCCTTTTTCAGTTGCAGTCCTGCACACCCTGCTGTCACACCTCTGTCCCCAGCCCATAACCCCTGCTCCTTGCTGAACCCTTGCTCTGTGCAGTGCACCAGGAATGCACCAGTGCCCCCGTGGGAGCCCCTCGCCCCCCAGATTCTCCTGGGTTCACAGCAGCCATCTCCTGCTAAGTGCAATGCTAGGACAACACCTTCCTCTCAAGGAGTTAAGGTAAGCCTTGTCAGCAGGGAGGAAAGAAAGAAGAATCTACGTATTTACATACAGTTTTTTTTTTTTTTTTTTTTTTTTGTATAAGGTTTTCAGTGGGTTCTGAGTGTCTTTGTAGTCTGATACATGTATTTGGTGGGTTGAGTATTCTTTTAGTAACCCTGATTAATGAAGAGAGGATTTTTTTTTAAAGATATTTAATAAGATATTTTTTTTTCAAATCAGTACAAAAAATTTAAATACAAAATTATTTGCTTTTGACATATCTCATATATTCTGGAAACATACCCAAGTCACCAATGCCTGGTAAGCTGTCCATCCGTTCCTGCCAACGTTCCATAAAATTTCTGAGATAAAGCACCACATTATATCACTGGAGTCCTTAGTCAATGTTAGACTGCATTAAACTCTGCATTTAAATAACAGTAATGCCAGTTAAATCCAATTTTAGTTCTGCATGAAAATTCTAGTTCATTTTTGAATCAAAAGCAGTAGCATTAGCTAAGACATGGAAGAAGTGAGGAGTATTTGACTCTTTCAACTATCGTGTGTGATGTGCAGCACTGTACAGGGAAACACAGAAAAGGACACTGTCATTTTTAAATTAATACTCTTGAGGTGAGATTAGCACCATTGATGAACAGACAGTTCTTGCATAAAAGTTGCTTTTCCCCACATACAGAAAAGATGGAGGCCTTTGCAGATTCTCCTAGACAATTGGTAACATATAAATAAGGATTGGAAATCAGCTTTTATATAAAATGAAGTTGTTGGATAAATTTTTATGATCAGTATTGCTGGTAAAGTTATTGATTGATCTCAGACAATGAATTAGTTAATTAGCAAGCAGAGCTACTTCTGCTTTGCCTAGTCAAAGAGAAAACTGATTTAATTTTGGCTGAGTGGCAGAATACACGTATCTTATTACAAGCCAGACAGACTGCAGGTTTTTAGCATGAATACAGGAATCGACACAAATTTATACCACCCTGCTGCATTGCCACATGTCAGCCAAGATGTCTTAAATTACGTGGCATAAAGCAAACAGGAAGACTTTAAATTTTGTATGCTCTACCTCATCTGCTTCAACAGTGCAAATGCAGATGGAGGCTTTTTGGGTGCTGTAGCATTTGGAGGTGAACCCAGTGCCCACTGGAGTCAGGCACCCTTCTGAGTCCAGAAACTCCTGGAGAAAGCTCTCAGGGAATGGTTATCCCATCAGTATTCATTTTCCATAATAAATTGTTTAGGAAAACAAAACAAAAACCTGCAGGAATATCTTACACAGGGGAAGAGAAATAAAGATCTCCAGCTAAGAGAACCTCTGCCTGTCTGGCAGCCCTGCTGTCAAAAAAATAAAAATAAAAAAAAGCAACCCTGGGGCGGCGGGGCGGGGGTGTGGAATCCAACAGGGTTGATTAAATTTAGCCAAGCTTTAACCAAACCTGT